>NW_027187336.1:1975455-1979876 GCF_028583685.1 Petaurus breviceps papuanus
TCCCCCCCCCCCCCCACTTTCCTGTAGGGTAAGATACCCAATTAAGTGTGTATATTAGGAAATAAACATTTATTAAGTACTCAACATATGCCAGGGACTGTGCTAAGTCCTTAACAATTATTGCCTTATTTGATCCTCACAACAATACTGAGAACTAGGAACTATTATTATCCCCATTTTAGCGCTGGGGAAACTGAGGCAGACAGAAGTTAAGAGACTTGCCCACATAGGTAGGAAGTATTGGAGACTGGATTTGAACTCAAGTGTTTTTTTTTTTAATTCCAGACCCATCTCTCTATCTCCTGCACTATCTGTCTGCTTCTGTGCTGCCTTGTGGCCCTTTTGGCACCATAGTATTCTATTAAATTCATACAGCAGGATTGTTCAGTCATTGCTCAATTGATGAGCACTCCATTATAGTTTCCAGTTTTGTGTCACCACAAAAAAGATGCTATAACAGATTTTTGAACATATAGTCCTTTTCTTTCTTTGACATTTTTAGAGGTATAAGCTTCTAGCAACATCTAGACTGGAAGCAGCTGATATCTTTCCATGAAAATTATTTAATCCTTTTCAGGTCACCATTTCCTGTCAGAACAGGCCTTGGGGTGGCGATGAGATATATCCTTCTGGACCCATTTTGGGGTAAGGTCAATACTGGGGTAAAGACAAATGGGAAGAACCAGCACTCAAGGAATCTTCGTCATTCTCTAACCCTTCTCCTGAATTTCCTCTTTAAGAACAAAATTTCCTGGTTAATAAGGTTAAATTAAGGTCATGATCAGATGCCCCAGAAGCAGGCTTGGGGTAAATGAAGACCCACCCATTTTTAAGTGGGCTGTCACAAAATCCATTAATTGGTCCTCTTAATTCTGTGCAGTCAACTTGCTTGACCTCATGTAATGATATTTATTAATTTAACAGTCAGGCAAAGAACAGTAAAGAGGATCTTATTTTTACCCCTCCCCTTGTTCCTTCTTCTGACAAAATCATCAGACCAACCTCTCTGCTTTGACAGGGCTGTGCACTTTTCCCATAAATTGATTCCTTTTCACAGAACCCATAATCCATATGCCACCAAATAATAGAGACCAGAATCAGGCCCCATTCCACTGTCCTTCACTACTGTCATCCTCTCTCCTTGCAAACCATAAGCCCAGGGTCAATCTCTCATCAAGCCTGTCACCTGCCACCACATGTCTTAGGCTAAGACACAGCGTCCCCCAAATGAAAGTTCATAATCTGGAGAAGTTGAATCAATAAGGCAGATAATGTTTTCAAAACTTCTTACTATGCACACTCAGTAAAAACATATAGGCATTTATAATAGTCAAATAAACTACAAAGAACAAATTAAGGAAGATGCTATCTGCATCCAGAGAAAGAACTAACAAATAGAAGTATGTATCAATTTATATATGTATGCATGTGTCTGTATGTGTATGTATACACACACATATTTGTGTCTAAAGGTAGCCATCTGGGGGGAGGAGGGGAAGAACAAAAAGAAAAAAATACATTTATATGACAACTTTATTAGATATATAATTATTATTAGATATGTTATTTATATTATTTATATATAATTTATCTATATTATATATCTAATTATATATATTAATATATAATTAGATATCTAATAATAATATTATATATCTAAGATGAATAGGAAGTTGAACATAATAGATGTGTATTTTAATGTTCAATCATCTTTTTTATTATACAATGTTATGGAAAAGCTTATTTTATTCAATAAATTAAAAATGAAACAAATAAAATGTATCTATATACATCTGCACGTATGCATATACTTACATTCATAAATACATGTATGTATGCATGTATGCAGATCACTTCTCAATAACAACAGCCTGATAAAGGCTGAACCAGTTGAACCAGTTCAATAACTCAGAAGTGTTATCCTGCCTTCTTTATGGAAGTTGATGTAAAGTTCACCCCAAAAGACACTGACCTATTCATCATCTTGTTTTCCATGACCAAGGGCCATGCACTTGAATTCATCAATGCATGTGGCCTAACTGCCTTTTAGGTCCCAAAGCCTAGGCAAAACCTATAAGATATCTGGCAGTTTGAGAGAAGTAAAGTTGTATAATGGCTAGAGAATCAGGAAGAGATGAATTCTAATCCCTCTTCTGATAATTGCTCATCTAACTTCTTTGAACCTCAGTTTAACCATCCATAAAATAAGGATAATCATACATAGTATCTACCTCACAGGATTGTTATGAGAATGAAATGAGATTATATACACATATATGTATGTACATGTAAAAGTGACATATTAATGAGTTATATGCCATTCAAGTGCTTTATAAATGTAAGTTTTTGTTATTTTTGTTAACCTGTGCTATGGAGGGAATCCCTAAACCAATGATATCATAGATCTCATATGTAGATGATATATATATATATGGTCAGATATATACATATTTATATATATGTATATTATGGTCAAATATAGACCATACAAAATTACTATATTTTCTGAGGCTTATCTACAATGGTAAGAACCATGGAATTTGATTTTTCCATTGGTTATTTTCAATAAACACACTTTTAAGAGAAGGAGCCACATATCTGATTAATCCATCCCTGACATGACTTTATTCTGACATCCAGAAACCAACTCATCTATCTACATCCTCAGGATCTGAGAGAGTCTAAAAAGGACAAATCCATGAAGTGTAGAGAAATATGACCTACTGGCTACTCTGATTATGTCAGCCCACAGAATAAATGAAATCTTCTCTTCTGGGGGGACCCAAGTCTACCTAGCCACTCCTTGAAAGAAATTCTGCCTTCATCTTATACCAAAGGGAGGGAGCATTCATGGCCCAGATCCATGTTGAACAGAGGTAACGCATCTCCAGAAGCAATTCCCCTTTATTTCCAGCAACAACTTTTAGCTGCAAAACAGCTTGGGTTTGGATTAAGCAACAAGAGTGACTGACTGTCAACACAGCAAAGAGAGCTGCCTAATCTACTCAACTGCACATCTTGGGCTTGAAAAACTCCTGTGGAGCACTTGGAACTGTCAAGAATATTTTCTTCTGACGTGAAAATCCAATTTCCCCCCTTCCAAAGGGCAGTTGTAACACACCAGCCTGTTCAAGATGGGAAGCCTGGAGCCTCCCAGATGAGTGACTTCACCATGGATAAAAAAGACCAGCTAAACTGGCCAGTCTCCTTCACAGCCCCAGAAAGGACTTAGATTTCCCATCTACTTTGACTTTACCATTTCTGCCCTTTCCTCAAGCCTCACCATTCTTTGAAGTTTAATGGACAGACTAGGTGTGTGAGAGAGAGATGTTTACATATGTATATGTGTATATATCTATATATACATAGACATACATACAAACATGTATATATAGCCTATTTTAAAGCCCATTAACCGTCAAAGAATGTTATAGATACATATGTATATTTATGCATATGTACACATGTATTTATACATATACATTTACAGATAGACATATACATATATCTATATGTGTTTATGCTTAACTATTCCCCTCAGAGTAGCTTGCCCTTTAAGAAAATAAAAGAAAAACATTTGAGGTCAGAAATAATGATAGCAATACAACATTAGCTGAGCTCACAAACTTTTAGCATGTTAGAAGCACATTTTAGTTTCCCAAGGCATTGAGAGCACCAAAAGGAGTGTGAGAAGTTAATGTTGATGACTGGGTATGGTATTGGTATACAAAGAGAGTTATCCACTTCTGAGCCACAGAGAGATAATCATGATGAGAAAATCATCATCATACCCCTTACCTTTTGGGTAACAGGCACTCTATAAGATAGTTGTAAAGTGTTAAGGCCACTAGACGCTCCATTGATAATTCAGATAATTTAATCTAATTCTTTGATTTTGCAGAGGAAGAGACTGAGGCTCAAGGAGGCTAAGTGATTTAATCAAAGCTCATGCTTAGCAGAGCCATCATGAGAACCTAAGCCTCATGACATTTTTATTTAATTTTTTGTTTGTTTGGAGTTTTGTTTTGTTTTGGTTTGGTTTTTTGCTTTTTTGAAAGGGAGAAGGCAGGGCAATTTGGGTTAAGTGACTTTCCCAAGGTCACATGGCTAGTAAGTGTTAAGTGTCTGAGGTTGGATTTGAACTCAGGTCCTCCTGACTATTCTCTATTCACTTCACCACCTATCTGCCCCAGCCTCATACCCTTTTTAACTATGTTCTTGCCGCTGCTCTTATTTCTCAAAAGCCCTTCCAAAATTTTCCTTTCTCCCTGCTCTGTTTCTACATTTTCAGCCCCACTACAGTATGATTTCTTTTGTCTTACTTTTTCAATTTCAACAATTGTCAAAGACCTACAATATACAAAACACTATGCTTGATGTTGGGGAGATACAAAGTTTAAATAATATAGACAATGCTGCTC
>NW_027187336.1:1979886-2087584 GCF_028583685.1 Petaurus breviceps papuanus
TTGGAACTTTTGATTATGTTTCCCTATAGAAAGAATGAATATGCCTTTGATGCCTCCTAGAGAATGGATTTTACTAAAGAAGATTACTCCTGGGACAAAATATTTGGCTTGGACTCTTGGCAACATGAACTCTTATGGGAGGAACTTTGTGTTGGATGATAGAAGGTATCCACCATCCACTTTTCCTTTTTTCAATTTTCTTCTGTAAAGATCCATAGTAGATAGTGACAGGAAGAAGGGGGAGGGGCCTGGAGAATCAGCAAGCTTTCCCACAAAAGCCATTAAATGAATGTCTTATAATAGAAGCACATGTGCTCACCAAACTGTCCCAAGAAGAGAGCTCCTGAATAATGTTTTTTTTTCTGAATATCCTAGCTAAACAAAGGAGGATTTCTTGGGCAGTGTTAGCCTCACGATGTGAGGGTTAGGGATCTGGGCTTCTCTGAGAGAAGGGGAAATTTCTAAGTGGTATAATTCTTGTCAAGAGAAAAAAGGTCACATACTAGGCTCTGGTGCTGAGATGAGTAGTAGCAAGAGAATAAAGCCACAATATGGAAGATCATAGGACCTGGACCTTTGGACTCCACTGTTAAAAATCAGACTTTGAGAATCCTGTAAGAAGGGAGAGTATAAATTTAGCATCCCACAAGTATGTTTTCCTTCCATGGGAGTCCAAGTTTTCAAGATCAATACCAAAAGGAACCCCCCTTTAGAGGTGAATCCAGTCTATCATATGATTATGAGTTTGGATGGTTCCTGTATAAAATTGGGAGCTGAGAGAGAAGAGAATCATACTGATTATGGACTATCATTATTCAGTCATGTGCCTTCTACATTGTTAAAGATGTGAGTCCTGAGAAGATTGAAAAAATAGAAAGACAGGTCTCAGATACATTAAACTACCAAAAGCGGCATTTTTATAGAAGGAAGAACTAGAAATAAACTACATGTTCATCAATTGAAGAATAGTTAAACAAACTGGGTATATTAACATAATCGAGTATTAGTGTCCTATAAGAGATAATGCATATGAAGAATACAGAAAAAGCAAAGGAAGATATATAAACTGACACCCATCTATTGCCAAGACTTATCATTTCTTCCTTCATAGCATTTCTCATACAGTCCCCTTCTTTCCACTTAGCCACTCAGGTGTAGGCCATCATCAACTTACTCCAAGACTAGTCTAGCTTCACCTCCTAGCTTCCCTAACTCCCTTCAAGATTCAGTCAAATTGGAGGAGATTCCTGGAGCCAAAATGGCAGAGTAAGCCCTAAATTACTGTAACTCTCCCATATTCACCTCCAAACAAACATAACATAGCACCCCCAAAACAAATCCTAGAATAGCAGAGCAATCTTTGAGCCCATGAAACTTTGAAGATCAGCAGGAAAGGTCTGTTTCACTTGTATAAAAGAGGAACACAGCCCAGAACAGGAAGCACCCCAGCAAGTCATCAAGAAGCCCCACCTCAGCAAAACAGTGGGAGATCCTGAGACCCAGTGAGGGGAAGCAGGCAAACCAACACCAGGACTGCACCCCACCATATGTCTCAGTATATCCAGGGGAACAAGCAGACTCTAGATCTGAGAAGTGCCACATGTACACCACATGCAGTGCCAGTGCCAGTGCAGTACCAGTGTATCCCTAGGGAAAATACAGAAACACCCCCACCAGCCCCAACACTGCTACTAGGACCTCAATCAGGTAAGCTGACAGACCCCTAAGGCCTCCAACAGCACCAGTCACACCCCATCCCACTCTCTCAGCACAGTACCAGACATGGGAGTCCCCCATGCACCTCAGGGCAACATCAGAACAACACTAGGTAAATAGCCAGGGCCTGCAGCCACTGGCACAAGAAGCATGAGATAGTGTCCCTTCCAACCCAGTAGCAGAGCTCAAATTTAAAAGAAAGGAAAAAGGCCAAAAAAAAAAAGATGAGAAAAAAAAAGAATCTGACCATAGAAAGTTATTATGATGACAGGGTAGATCAAGACACAAACTCAGGAGAGGACAACGATGTCAAAACATCTATGGGCAAAAGCCCAAAGAAAAAGGGAAGTAGTTTCAAATTCAGAAAGAACTCATGGAAGAGCTCAAAAAGAAGCTTAAACATCATATAAGAGAGGTAGAAGAAAAATTGGGAAAAGAAATGAGAGTGATGCAAGAGAATAATGAAAAAAGAGTCAACAGTATGGAAAAAGAAACCAATTGCTTTAAAAAGTAGAATTGGCCAAATGGAAAAGGAAATACAAAAATCCACTGAAGGAAACAACTCCTTAAAAATATAATTGATCAAATAGAAAAGAACATATAAAAGTTAACTGAGAAAAACAACACCTTAAAAGTTAGAATTGGGTAAACAGAAGTTAATGACTCTATGAGACATAATGAATCAATCAAACAAATTAAAAAGAATGAAAAAAATAGAAGAAAATGTAAAATACCTCATGGGAAAAACAACTAACCTGGAAAATAGATCCAGGAGAGAAAATATCAGAATCACTGGACTACCTCACAACCATAATCAAAAAGAATACCTGGACAGCATCTTTCAAGAAAGTATCAAGGAAAATTGCCCTAATGTCCTGGAACCAGAGGGCAAAATAGGCATTGAAAGAATCCACCAACCACCTCCGGAAAGAGATCCCAAAATAAAAACTCCAAGGAATATTACAGCCAGACTACAGAACAGTTAGGTCAAGGAAAAAATACTGCAAGTGGTAAGAAAGAAAAAATTCAAATATTGGGGAGCCACAATCAGGATTACACAGGATTTATCAGCTGCAACATTAAAAGATCAGAAGTCATGAAAAATGATATTCCAGAAGGCAAAGGAGGTAGGACTACAACCAAAAATCTCTTACCCAGTGAAATTAAGCATAATACATCAAGGGGGAAAAAATGGTCACTCAATGAAATAGAAGGATTTCAAGATTTCATAAGGAGAAGACAAGGATTAAACCAAAAATTTGATCTGCAATATCAAGACTCAAGAGAAGCATAAACAGGTAAAAAGGGAAACAAAAACATAAGGGATTCGATAAAGCAAAACTGTGTACATCCCTACATGAGATGATACTTGTAATTCTTAAAAATTATACTACTAACAGTACAGTTAGAAGAACTAAGACCTTGATAAATACAACCAAAAAATAAACAAGAAAGAAACTAAGGAAGTAAATAAACAAGAAAGAAACTAAGGAAGTAAACAGAACATTAGAAAAGTTAGACAGACTTCTGGAGAAAACTGAATGAGAACAGAAAGGAATATATTTTTTTCTGAGCAATACACGGCACCTATATAAAAAAAATTATCATGTATTAGGGAATAAAAACCTCAAAATCAAGTGAAAGGCAGAAATATTAAATGCATTTTTTGTCTCATAATGCAATAAACATTGCATTCAACAAAGAGTAGTGGAAAGGTAGATTAAAAATTAATTGGAAATTTAATGATCTCATCCTAAAGAATAAGTGGACCAAAGAACAAATCATAAAAACCACCACTAACTTCATTAAAGAAAATGACAACAATAAGGTAACATCCCAAAATTTATGGGATGCATTCAAAACAGTATTTAGAGGAAAATTTATTTCTCTAAATTCTCACAAGAAAATAGAGAAAGAACAGATCAATGAATTGGGCATGCAACTAAAAAAACACTAGAAGAACAAATTAAAAATATACAATTGAGCACTAGATTGGAAATTCAAAGACAAAATCAATAAAATTGAAAAGGAAAAAAAACTAATAAGCTAATAAATAAAACTAAGATCTGGTTTTATGGGAAAAAAAACCAATAAGATATATAAGCCATTGGTTAATTTGATTTAAAATAAAAAGAAAGAAGGAAGCCAAATATCCAGTATCAAAAATGAAAGGGGCAAAATCACCACCAATGAAGAAGAAATTAAAGCAATTATTAGGAAATATTTTGCCCAATTATATGTCCATATACCTGACAATCTGAATAAAATCAATAAATATTTATGAAAATATAAATTATGTGATTAACAGATCAGGAAACAGAATGCCTAAACAATACTATCTTAGAAAAAGAAATTGAACACGCCATTAATGTACTCCCTAAGAAAAAAATCACCAGGGTCAGATGGCATCACAACTGAATTCTACCAAACATTTAAGGAACAATTAATTCTAATACTATATAAACTATATGGGGAAAATAGGCAAAGAAGGAGTCCTACCAAACTGCTTTCATGACAGAAACATAGTGCTGATACCTAAACCTGGAAGAGCTAAGATAGAGAAAGAAGATTATAGACCAATTTCTCTAATGAATATTGATGCAAAAATTTTGAACCAAACACTAGTAAGGTGATTACATCAATATATGACAAAGATTATACACTATGACCAGCTGGGATTTATACCAGGAATGTAGGGTTGGTTCAATATTAGGAAAACTATCAACATGATTGACCATGTCAATCATAAAACCAACAGAAATCATGATTATCTCAATAGATGCTGAAAATGCTTTTGGCAAAATATAGCACCCATTATTATTAAAAATGATGGAGAGCATATGAATAAAGGGATCATTCCTTAAAATGATAAGTGATATCTATCTAAAATCATAAGCAATTATTATCTGTAATGGGGATAGGTTGGAAGTCTTCACAATAAGATTGGGGGTGAAGCAAGGATGCCCATTACCACCACTATAATTCAACATAGTACTAGAAATATTAGCTATAGCAATCAGAGAAGAAAAAGAAATTGAAAGAATTACAATAGGCAATGAAGAAACAAAATTATCACTCTTTTTTTTTTAAAGCAATCGGGGTTAAGTAACTTGCTCAGGGTTACACGGCCAGTTATTTCTGGGTGTGGTGCTAAGTATCTGAGCCCGGATTTGATCCCCAGGTCATCCCAACACTGGAGCTGGTGCTCTTACTTGCTGTGCTACCTGGCCACCCCTAAAATTATCACTCTCTGCAGATAATATGATGGTATACTTAGAAAATCCTATAAACCACTTGACATAATTAACAACTTTGAAAAAGTTGTAGGATATAAGATAAATTTCTTTATATGACCAACAAAGTCCAGCAACAGGAGATAGAGAAATTCCATTTAAAATAGCTACAGACAATATAAAATGCTTGGGAGTCTATCTGCCAAGACAAACCCAGGAACTATATGAACACAATTACAAAACACTTTCCACACAAATAAAATCAGATCTAAACAATTGGAAAAATATCAATTGCTCATGTGAAGGCTGAGCCAATATAATAAAAATAACAATTCTGCCTAAATTAATTTACTTATTCAGTTGCCATACCAATCAAACTACCAAAAAATTTTTTAATAGAGCTAAAAAAAAAACAAAGTTCATCTAGAAGAACAAAAGGTCAAGAATATCAATGATATATATATGTGTATATATATATATATATATATATATATATACACACAAAGGAAGTGGCCTAGTAATACCAGATCTCAAACTATATCATAAAGCAGTAATCATCAAAACTGGTACTAGCTAATAAATAGAGTGGTGGATCAGTGTAAGAGATTATGTATATGAGACCCAGTGGTCTACTATGAGACCATAGTAACCCGGTGCTTGATAAACCCGAAGACCCCAGCTTTTGGGATAAGAACTCACTATTTCACAAAAACTACTAGGAAACTAGAAAACAAACTAGATGTAGACAAACATCTCACATCATTTATCAAAATAAGGTCAAAATTGGGTGCATAATTTAGATACCATAAGCAATTAGAAGAGCAAGGAATAATTTCCTGTCAGATCTATAGGGAAGGGAAGAATTTATGACCAAACAAGAGATAGAAAGCGTTGCAACATGTAAAGTAGATAATTTTGATTATGTTAAAATAAAAAGCTTTTTGTACAAACAAAACCAATGCAACCAAGATTAGAAGGAAAGCAGAAAACTGGGAAGCAATCTTTATAGCAAGTGTCTGTGATAAAGGCCTCATTTCTAAAATAATATAGATAACTCAGTCAAATTCACAAGAATACAAGCCATTCCCTAACTGATAAATAGTCAAAGGATATGAACAGGCAGTTTTCAGATGAAAAAATCAAAGCTTTCTATAATCATATGAG
Source organism: Petaurus breviceps papuanus (assembly GCF_028583685.1). Lineage (NCBI taxonomy): Eukaryota > Metazoa > Chordata > Mammalia > Diprotodontia > Petauridae > Petaurus > Petaurus breviceps. Next base: position 1,986,000 of record NW_027187336.1, read on the forward strand.
GCAGTGCTCTGAATCACATTTGATCAGAGAAATGCAAATTTAAACAACTCTGAGGTACCGTTTCACACCTATCATATTGGCTAACATGACAAAAAAGGAAAAATGATAAATGTTAGAGGTGTGGAAAAATTAGAACACTATTGCACTGTTCATGGAGTTGTGAGCTGATCCAACCATTCTGGAGAGCAATTTAGAACTATGCCCAAAGAGCAACCAAGCTGCATACCTATTGGTCCAGCAATACCACTACTAGGTGAGTATCCCAGAGCAATCATAAAAAAGGAACAAAGCACCTACGTGTACAAAAAATATTTATAGGAGACCCTTTTGTGGTAGCAAAATATTGGAAACTGAGGGGATTGGAAACTCCCCATCAATTGGGGAATGGCTGAACAAGCTGTGGTAAATGGATTCAATGGATATTATGCAGTGCAAAAAGGTACATTTCAAAAAAAACTGGAAAGACTTGTATGAACTGATACAAAGTGAAATGAGCAAAACCAGGGAAACAGTGTACACGGTATTAGCAACACTGTGTGATGACCAACTATGAATGATTCATCTTTTCTCAGCAACACAATGATCCAAGACAAGTACAAAGGATTCAAGAAAGAAAAAGCTATCCACATCCAGCTAAAGAACTGATGGACTCTGAATACAGATGAAAGCATATTTTTTTCACTTCCTTTATTCTTTTTTGTGTTTTTTTTCCTTTTGATCTGTTTCTTCTTTCACAACTGTGACCAATATGGAAATATGTTTTACATGATAGCACATGTATAATCTATATCAAATTGCTACCATTTTCAGAAGAGGGGAAAGGAGGGAGGGAAGGAGAAAAATTTGGAACTTAAAATCTTGTAAAAATGATTGTTAAAAATTATCTTGATGTGTAATTAGGGAAAAATACTCTTTAAAAAGATTCAATTAAATCCTGCCTTTTGCAGGAGGCCTTCGCTGCCCACTTTCCCACAACTTCTAGAATCCTCCCTCTGATATTACCTTACATTTACACTGCACATATCACATATATTGTCTCCCCCATTTGACTGTAAGCTCCTTAAGTATTAAAATAAAAACTATGTTTCCTAATACTAAGTAAGCTCTTAATAAGGAGCTTGCTGACTGACTAATGTACAAAGAAGAAAGCATAAGCAAAAAAACAATATACATGACTACAAGAATGCAAATGGAAGGAATAAAAAATGGAAACCAAACACTTAGTAATGATAATGACCAAACTTAAAACTAAAGAAGGGATAAGAGAATGTTCTTCCCTCCCTTCTCTGCAGAGACTGGGGACTGCAAGTATAGGATATTATACAAGCTGCAGGATTTCTTTTATGTATTGATTAGTTTTGCTGAGATGCTCTTTTTTCTATTTCTTCTTTTTGTATGGCTCTGGATAAGAAATGGGGGATAGATAGATTTGAATTGAGGTTGATATAAAAATAAAAGAAAAAGACAATTAAAAAAAAGCTCACTACCTTTTTCACCCCCTAGTATACCCCTAAAAGTCCTTCTACTATAATTCTATTGTTCCTTATATTTTAAAGCAATTTTATATTCATGACTTCATTTGGTCCTTAACTACAGCCTGGAGGAGTAGGCAAGATAGAGATTATTTTCTTCATAGATAAGGAACTTGAGTCCCAGAGAGGTTGAGTGGCTTGTCTCCAGGATATATAGCTAGTTTATTGTAGAATGAGAATTGGAATTCCAGTCTTTTAATAGACCTGTGCTCTACTTTTTCTACAGCTAAGCTCTAAACCTTCAATGATTCCCCAATTTTCTTACAGGTAAAGTCCAAACTCCTTAACCTAGTATTCAAGGTCCTTAATAATATAGACCCATTCAACATCTAAAAAATAATTTTCTATTCTTTTTCCTGAACCTTCTGCTCAAACCAAACTCATCTGCTCATTTTCCTTTGAATGTGGCATATGCATTCCAATGTTGTCATTTTTGCTCACATCTTTTACTCCTATCTGGTATATTTCAAAAGCACTCTATCTACCATTTCCTCTTTACCTTTGTATTATAAGTTTTACCCAATCCTCAAAGACCAACTCAAGTTAAATTTCCTCCATTAAGCCTTCTTCAACTGCTCTATTCCTCAGTAATCATTCCCTCCTCCCTCTTTAGAGATAATGTCTTAAAATCTCTTTGTAACTAGCTCTTTTGCACTAGGCAAAAAGAGCTGCAATATATTTATAGACAATTATATGGTACCTTAAGGGTTGCAATAATTTTTGCTAGATTGGGAGTTGAAACCTGAATTTGGGTACCATTTCTGTCACTAACTTACCATGTTACCATAAGAAAGTTAATTTCTCTATTTCAGTTTTTTCATCAGTAAATAAAGGTAGTGGCCTAGAAAGTACATATTATGATTTCATCCTATCTGCCAATGGAAAACATTCAATTCCTTTATTATCTCTGACTTCCTTGGACTTAAACTTATTCAATCTCTACCCTCCCCACCCCACCCACTTTCTCCCTTTAAGCATTTCATTTCATTTCATAGTACTAGAGAAAACCTTGCAGCACTTCAAGTGGTCATTACATAGTGGCAAATCCAATGATGTAAATTAGTTTCCATTAGTTTCCATGGATTTGCTGACCTTATTTTATGAAATTAGTTGATTCTTTTTACAACTTCTTGTTTGAATCAGTTACCTTCAGGGAAGAAGAAACTAGGTTTGCCAGAATTCTAAGAAATGTTGATTTATGGACCAGAACAGACTTTATTTTTCTTGTAAACCTGGGTGGAAAATTGATCAGTTATAAATCTGCTAGAGATCTCATGGTTTTGCGAGATATATTATTGTATTTTGGGATTATCGGATATTGCAAAAGATTTTTGTTATGTTTTTTACCACAGTAATAAGTTTTCCTGTCAAGTCTCAATTTTTTACCCTTGTTAGATAAAGTAAGGGGAATCTATTAGAAAATTCAAACAAAAAAGGACAATTTATCCCAGTCAAAGTTACAGAAGGCTACTCAAATCTGGGCTATATTTGGTTAGACCATGACAGCAATAGCTTATATGGGAAAGTATGATGATGGGATCACTTAACTTCTCTAGGGCTCAGTTTTCTTATCTGCAAGATGTGAAGGATGAAAGAGATAATATCTAAGGTCCCTATGTCCCTATTAATTTCACAGATTGTTGCTTAGGGTGAGGGTTAGGAGACAGGATAGTATTTTATTTTATTATAGTAGAACCTGGAGTCTAGAAAGCCTTTCCCCAGGGTCCTGACACACAGAAAGTATGTGGAGCTAAGTAAGAAAAAAAGACAGTGATACTGACAGTAGATACTCAAGGGAGTATCACAGTCCTACCAATGAGTTGTATACACTCAAATCTAGAAATAAGAATCTACTGGGATTCAAGGTTTCAAAAAGGAGAAGACAAAGACTAGGAGGAGAGTCTAGGCTGCCTACCAACATGGCTGAACCTGGCTCCAAAAAAGGAAAGATGACAGCTTAGCCCATATGTTTCCCAAAAGGACAGAAGGGAGCAGCAACATGGGTTTCCTAAGGAAAGAGAAGTCAATTTCATTAACAAGGGTGTTTACAACACTGGAAGCATATAGAAGAATCATTTTGAAACCAACCGGGACAAAGAGGATGGGTCAAAGGTGAGAGAGAAGAATTTCCAGAAAGTCAAAACCTTAAGATCTGTTGGCAAATGGGGTGAAATTGGGCATATCGTTTAGGCTAGATAGTCTGAAACTCAAAGGGGAGCATTCTTGGAGAGATCAGTGAAATAAGGATCTTTCTTACTCAATGGGTTCAGGTGCAGATTCTCTTTAGACTAACATCACTAAGTAGAGAAGAGCTCATTTGAAGACAAAGAAAGCTTCTATTAATTCTCAGGATTCTCATAGAAAGAAAAAAGGTTTGGGAGGGGGAAAAATATGTATGTGTGCATGTATGTATGTATGTATGCATACATACACACATAATTTATTTTTAGCACTCTTTTCTTTTTAAATTTTGAATTCCAAATTCTTTTTCTCCCTCCCACTTCCTTCCCTCCCCGCTGAGAAGATAAGCATTATGATGTCAGTCACACGTGTGAAACCATGCAAAACATACTTCCATATTAGTCATATATTTTTTTAAAAGCAGGAAAAATAAAGAAAATAACAAAAATTATACTTCAATTTGTATTCAGAGTTCATCAGTTTTCTCTCTGGAGGTGGATAGCACTTTTCTATCATGAATCCTTTGGGACTGTCTTGGATCATTGTATTGATCAGAGGAGCCAAATCAGTTGATGCTATTACTGTGTCAATTATCTCCCAGTTCTTCTCACTTCACTTTGTATCAATTCATATAGGTCTTTGTCATGTTTTTTTCTGAAACCCTGCTCATCAATTCTTATAGCACAATAGTACTCCATAACATTCACATGTCATAATTTGTTCAGCCATTCCCCAATTGATGAGCATCCCTTCAATTTCCAATTCTTTGCCATCACAAAAAGAGTTGCTATAAATATTTTTGTACATATAGGTCCTCTTCTTTTTATTTCTTTAGGAGGTAGACCTAGTGGTGGTATTGCTAGATTCAAAGAGTACGCACAATTTGCAGCCCTCTGGGCTAGGTTCAAATTGTTTTCCAGAATGGTTGGACCAGTTAACAACTCCACCAAGATCTCATTAGTGCACTTATTTTTCGCTCATCCCCTCCAGCATTTGTCATTTCTGACAAGTAGGTGTGAGGTGGTGTTTCAGAATTATTTTAATTTACCTTTCTCTAATCACTAGTGATTTTTATATGACTATAATAGCTTTGATTTCTTCTTCTGAGAACTTCCTGTTCATATCCTTTGATCTTACTGCTCTTACTGCTATAAACTTGACCAAGTTCTGTATTCATTGTCTATTTGAGAAATGAGGTCTTTATCAAAGAAACTTGCTGTAAAAATTTTTGATATCATTATATTGTTTGTTGTACCTTTTAGCAAAATGTAGTCTTCCTGATTATGTCTTTTAAAATTAGGACTATTTTCACTTTTACTTTGTCTGAAATCATAATTACTACTCTTGCTTTTTTGGTTGTTTGCTTTACTTAAGCTGAACATATTAGATTCTACTCCAGCCTTTTATTTTAACTCTGTGTGTATTTCTGTTTCAAGTGTGTCTCTAGAAACAAAACAAAATATTGTTGGATTCTCATTTCTAATCCATTCTGCTATCTGCTCCCATTTTATGGGTAAGAGTATCCCATTCACATTCACAAATATGATTACTATGTATCTACCTCCATCCCATTATCTTCTGTTTCTTCTTCTCTCTCCTTCTATCCTGTCCCTCCTCAAAAGTTTATTTTGCTTCTAACTGCTGCCTCCCTTAGTCTGCCTTCCCCTTTATCATCTTTCCCCCTTTCTCTTATCTCCTTCCCCTCTTATTTCCCCATTAGGCAAACTATGTCTGCACACAACTGAGTGTATGTGTGTGCATATATAGATATATTTATGTGTATATATACATATACACATATGTATGCATAAACATATACATATATATATATATTCTTCCTTCTTTGAACCAATTCCAATGAGAGTGAAATTCAAACACTGCCACAATGATCCCATTTTCCCCTCCATTGTAAAAGCTCTTCTTTGCATGCCTCTTTTATGTGAGGAAATTTTCCCCATTCTATCTCTTCCTTCCTCCTTCTCCTAGCACATCCCTCATTCACCCCCTTTCACTTTTTTTTTAAGCAATTGGGGTTAAGTAACTTGCTCAAGGTTACACGGCCAGGTGTTTCTGGGTGGGTGCTAAGTGTCTGAAGCCGGGATTTGATCCCCAGATCATTCCAACACTAGGGCCGGTGCACCCCCTTTCACTTTTTTGGAGATCATTTAAAGATAATCAACTCATCCCCACGCTCTCTGCCTATGTAAACTACTTTTAACTGCCCTAATAAGGATAAAGATCTTAAGAGTTACATGTATCATCTTCTAATATAGCAATGGAAACAGTTTAACTTTATCAAGTCTCATGATTACCCTTACATGTTTACTTTTTTATGCTTCTGTTGAGTTTTCTGTTTGAATGCCAAATTTTCTATTCTGCTCTGGTCTTTACATCAGAAATGCTTGAAAGTCCTCTGTTTCATTAAATATCTATTGTTCCTCTTAAGGTAATGCCCAGTTTTGTTGGGTAGGCAATTCTTGGTTGTAATTGTAACTCCTTTGCCCTCTGGAATATCATATTCCAAGCCCTCTGACTCCTTTAATGTGGAAACCACTAAATCTTATATGATCCTGATTGTGGCTCCATGATATTTGAATTGTTTCTTTCTGGCTGCACGAAGTATATTCTTTTTGACCAGGAAGTTCTGGAATTTGGTTATAATATTACTTGGAGTTTTCATTTTGGGATCTCTTTTAGGAGGTGATTGGTGGACTCCTTCAACTTCTATTTTGCCCTCTGCTTCTAGAATATCAGGGCAGTTTTCCTTAATAATTTCTTGAAATATGATATCTAGGTTCTTTATTTTCATGGCTTTTAGGTAGTCCAAGAATTTTAAAATTATCTCTTCTCAATTTATTTTCCAGGTCAATTGTTTTTCCAATGAAATTTTTTGAATTTTCATGGTTTTCATTCTTTTTTGATGTCTCATAGAGTCATTAACTTCCACTTGACCAATTCTAATTTTTAAGAAATCATTTTATTTTCCTTGGGGGGGAGGGGATGAGGAGGACATGCTTTTATTTTCTGTGTGATAACTCATATCAGGGGATGAGCCAGGTTTCAAAATATATATAAATAAATAAAATGTTTCCATTTTTTTCACTGCCATTTCTGAAATTCTCCCCCTCTCCCTTGCCAAAAACACAGCATGTTTCACCCACATTCACAATTGTAATAATAAAACACTATTAAGCATAAGCTATATAAATAAACTGATACGATGATCATATCTGAAAATTTATGCAAATTTCTGCCTTCTGAAGTCCTGCCTCTCTTCCTAGAAAGGGATCTATTTCATTTTATAATCTTTAGAACCATTACTTATTTTAATGAATTATTTTCTTTGGTGAAATTTTTGTACCTTTTTTTCCCATTTGACCTATTCTGCTTTTTAAGGAGTTCTTTTCTTCAGTAAATTTTTGTATATATTTTTCTATTTGACCAATTTAGCTTTTTAAGGAATTCTTGTCTTCAGTGGATTTTTGTGCCTCTTTTACCATTTAGCCAATTCTATTTTTTAAGGCATTAGTTTCTTTAGTATTTTTGTGCTTCTTACCAATTGTTTGTTGTCTTTTCAAAATTTTCTTGCATCACTCACGTTTCTTTTCCCAGTTTTTCCTCTACCACTCTTATCTCTCTAACTCTTCCAGGAATTATTATTGGGTTTGAGTCCAATTAGCATTTTTGAGTCTTTTGTAGCTATTTGTTCATTGTTGTCTCCTATTTCTTTGTCTTCCCTGACACTTCCATGATACTACAAAAAAAAGTAGCTTTTTGTGGTCAAATTCTTTTGGTGGTGGTGGTGGTGGTGGTATTCGTTCATTTTTCCAATTTCTTGACTTTGAACTTTATGCTAATGTTGGACTCTGCTTACCTGAACATGGGGGGGGCATTGTCCCAAGCTTTAGTCTTTTGGTCCTTACCAATGGTTTCTAGTTCCCCAGAGTGTACAGTTTCACATTCTAGAAATCCTCTCTGCTTTGATACAGTGGCAAGGACCCCTGATTCCTTGTGCCTAGTCCCCAGTGCTCCTCTCCACTCTGGAATTACTACTGCCCCAGAACTGTGATCCAGAACTATGGATGGGCAATAGAGTTGTTAATCAGCACCAGCTGTATCCAGGGTCAACAAAGAGTACCCTTTAATCTCTTTTTTGAGTGACTGTCTGACCCCCTCGCCACCTCTGTGCTGAGAGCTCCCAAAGTTGCTGCTGCTGCTGCTGACACTGTGCCAAGTCTGTGGAACACCAGACCTCCACTCTGATGTTATAGACTTTTCCTGCTGACCTCTTAAGTTTTCTTAGGCCAGAAAAATATCTCACCTCAGCTATATATTGACTCTGCTGCTCCAATTATTTTAAAATTGTTTGGAGGGGAATGTTTGTAGAGTTCAACTGATTGGCAGCCCCTAATCTGCCATCTTGGCTCTGCCAAGAAAATATATTTTAAACAGACCTTAACTTTTGCCATTGGCTACTGACCGAGAAGACACCTAAACTTTTGTTTTGGCTGGTTACCAAGAAATGAACTGATCCAAGCAGTGGGACAGCTGAGCCTTGGAAATAAGATGGAAAAAAGTAGAAGGTCAGCCAGACAGAAGAAAAGAGGATTTAAAAAAAGCTCAGTCTAGTTTCTTGCAAGTGTGAATGAAAGGTTCAGATTGACTAAAAAGACCTACATGAAATGTTCCCCTTTTACTTCTCATTGTAACTTAGGATACATCATTGTAGAGTAGAAAGAAAGCATTGAACTGAGTGTCAACAAATCTTTCAGGAAGTTCTCTGTATTGATATAACACAAGGAAAGATGGAACTGACTGAAAATTCTTGGTAAGTCAAATATTCATTTGCTCTTTCTGAAATATAGACCATTTTCACAAATGTACAATATGTTATTATATAGTTCTCTTTAGCGCTTGATATTGAATCCTTCAAAATATCTAAAAGAAGGATGATATGCTATTTCTGAGGAGTTGGATGAGATGAGAGAATAAAATACCTTTGCCTTCTCCTTCAGATCCACCTAGATGTTGGGTTATCTAACTCAGAAAGGTGATCTGGTAGTAGTTAGAAAACAGTAGGAGGTACCAACAAGTCAAATTCTTCTGGAGCTCAGCAGTTAGAAAAAAAGAATGACTTCTAGACATAGTAGGGGACCTTGTCCTGACATCACAAAACCTGAAATGTTTCTTAATCAACCAGTGACCAGTTGAGATTATTTAGGGTGAGGGAATGGTAGGAATGAAACAAGCAGATCCTTAGATTAAAAGTCAGGAGGCCTGAGTTCTAGTCATGGCATTGAGTCATTATATAACTTTCAATACTTCACCTAATCTCTATTTCCCTCAGTTTCCTGGGACACTGGAAAGACACAAATTAAAAACTGCTAATAAAATGGAAATATACAATCTAACAGTAATGATATTTTTTTCATTGTTCTGTCCCTTCTTAAATGATTGATTTAGCATCTCAACATCTATAACCTATAAACTCTCCACTGCCTCACTGGGAGAAATTCTCAGCATTCTCTGTCTCATACTTGTTCTTTTTTTTAATACTAGATTTTTCAGCCATGAATGGACACAAAAAGATGCCAATCATACAGGGTAATGAAAAGTCCATTTTACCATTGTGACAGCAGAGACATTGTGATGCCCATTGTGAGGTGCCTTGTTCGGGCTCATTTACCCTCCATGTATGATATATCTGTTTTATATTAAAAGTTTAGACTCATTGACCAAGATTGCACCTAATATGCTAGAATTGTATTACCATTATCATCTATTAAATACGCAATGATATTATGAATATCTATGTCAGAAATAATGAAGAGATTAATGTGGAGTAAGAGATCTTGGCATCCCCTCACTCTGCTTTTGGACATCAAATATTATTGGCAGTAGAAACCAGTTCCTCAGTCAGCTAATGGAGATGGGATTTTTTTTGTCAATGAAGAGCTCAGGGCAGAGAGCAATGTGAGCTGAATTTTATAAGTAATATAGACAGCAGCTGAAACAATAATTGAATAAAAGTGAAAGCCTTCTCTCCCCACCCCCACACCATCCCACATCTAGAAAATTCTAGGTTATTTCCTTTCACTTCACAGCATTCACCCTCCACAGAGGGTGGTGATGTGTTCTTGTTTGAAGTGGTTATCCCACAGCTGGATTTACTGATGGATCCAATAAAGATGCTCTTCTAGGACAAAAACCAGTGCAAAACATGCCAGGCACAGATTGTGAGAGTAGTACTTGAGTTCAAGAATCATAAAGCATTGCCCTCCTCCCCCCCATTCTAAGGCTTGAGGTAAGGAAGGAAAGAGTCTTCTCTTCATCCTCCCCAAACACTTAGCCTGCATCATGATGTAGAGTGAAAGGAATATTTGAACCAAAAGCCATAGGAGACCTTTTGACATGTCCTGTGTTAAGACGGTTAGGGAGCAGATAAAATTGGTTGAAAAAAATCATGGTTGGCCAATCATTCATTTGTAGTATTTGGAAAAGGTACCTGGAATCTATCTGGAGTTCTGCCACTAGTAGTGTCATGTTAGGGAAGTCATTTCTCCTTTCAGTTTCCCATAAAATTAGGGCATTTAACTAGATTAGCATTTCCTAAACTTTATTCCATAGAACTTTGGTATTCCAGGAAATTTTAAATGCTATCACTATTTTCTCCTCTAATATGTTAAAAATGGGGCCCCAACTAGAATTGACCAATTTTTTTTCTTTTTTTCTTTTTTTTTCTTTCCTTCTGTCCATATAGTGTACCTGTGGGTACTCTGACTAAAGGAATATGAATTTTGTTGCTGAAACTTTTTTTTCTTTAAACCCAATTCACTCTGGTTCTCAATGACTAGCCAACAGTAGGTCCCAGGCCAAGACTCACTTGGTCATTGTTTGGACCCTGATTGGTTTAGAGTGAATATAAATAGTAATTATTTCTGTTTTGGCCAGAAACCCTGAATTTTTTCCCCTGCCAGATTGATTTTTTTTGACTAGGTAAAGAAGCCATTCTCTGCCTCATTTCCTACCTATCCTTAATCACTGAATAGATGTCTCTTCAATTCAACTGAGACCGGTTAAAGATCTAAATTTAAAAAAGTCAAGGTGTCCCACTGTATCCAGGGCCATCTCCAGTCACCCTGATCTATATCTCACCACTGGACCCAGATGGCTCTGGATTAGAAAGTGAAGCTGGTGACTTTGAAAAGCCTTCCCTCACTTAAATCCATTATCACTTGCATGTCATGGCATCACCTCCTTGAAGTCATGGTCCTCTTCAAGAATAAGTGACAAACAACAACAAATGCTGTTTTCTCCTCTAATGTGTTTTTAAAAAATGGAATTATGTATATATCAAAACCAATTGGGGGTATGAAAATAAGTTTGATTTTTTTCTACTTTGCTCTAAATTTTCCCAACCTCTCCTTTATCCTGTGGGTCATCCATTTCCTTTTGTTTTATGAGAGCAGAAGAGCTGTATAGATTGTAAATGGAAAGTTGAACAACACTTCCCCAACATAAAACTCCCTTTTTAATGCCGGTGTTCTCATGATAATGCATTATGCCTATGAATCATTTAATAATAGTAACTTTCATTTGTAGTGCTTTAAATTTTATGACATTTTATTATATCATTTAAGTCTCACAATATGTAAGGAGGGTAGTTTGGCTATTATCATCCCCAATTTACACACTGGGGCAACTGAGGTCAGAAAGGCTAAATGGATCATCCAAGGTCTCAAAGATAGTGTCAAAACTCATATATGAAACAAAGTCTTTCCAGTTTCTAGTTCACTATTCTAATTACCATGCCTCTCCATCAAAGAAGAATACAAGCTGTGAATGATCCAAATGGCAATGGAGAGATATTTGTGTGGAGTGCCATATCACTAGTGGAAGACCATGGCTAAAATTCTGCCATAATAATAACCAGTAATAGGTGAGACTCCTTCACCAACTGGAAATGTTTATCAACAGATATCAATGTTGTGACACTGTTTCTGGGATACTCCACAGCATGTTGCTCTCATATTTCAAGGTCACTATACAACACCAGGAACTCAACCTACTGATCATGAAGCATGATTCTGACTCCTCACCACAATAATAATCCTTTCTCCAGTTCACCAAGCTGACTCTTCTATTCAATGTTCTTCCATCTACCATTAGTTTTCTGGGAAAGAACTCAGTTAAGAAAGTCAGGATTGGGAGATGTGTATATCGGTAAGCATGGGAGTTCTTCTAGCCAGAGATCAAAACTGGAAGCTGGAAGGCACAGCAACACAGTGGTTCTAGGACCAGAGGACAGTCTGTAGCGGGGGTGCCTACCTATGCCAAAAATTAGAGGCAAGCAATAGGTTATGAGTCTGGATGGGTAAGCTGGACTTGAAGAATCAAAGACTTAACAATGTTAAGATCCCATGACACCTACCACAGGCACCCTTAGAGAACAGGAAAGGATTCAAAAGGTGTGGTAAAAGATACAGTTATTGCTGACCTTGTAATATAGAATCATTATCCAAATCTTTGGGGTTCTCTGTGCCCCAGACTTTGGATGGCATACAACAGAGCACACAAGACTTAGCAAGGAACACATACAGCACAGGAAAACATAGACATAGAGGGAAAACCAACCAGGAATGCCAGACCACCCTCTTGTACAACAACAAAAAAGAGATTCACATACACACACAACCCTGCTGCTCTGCTATGAAAAGATAGCTCTTACTCTCCTTCATTCTCCAATGATCAACTCTGCCACAGTAATTTAAGGAGCCATTCTACAAGGAAACATCAGAGGTCTGGGCTCTTCCTGGTTTATCTGCTGTCTGCAGGCAGTCTCAGAATGTGAAAGAGTTTGGAGCCCTCATTAGGACTACTGGTAACAATAGCTGCCAAGTTCTGTGGCAACAAAGAGCTGGAAACAAAGCAGGTGCCCATCCAGTGGGGCAATGACTAAATAAATTATGGTACGTGAATGTAATAGAATATTGCAGTCATAAGAAGTAACAAATATGAAGAATTCTGAGAAGCAGGGGAAGACTTATCTGAACTAAAGTAGAATGATGAACCAGAAAAACAGTACGAAGAATTACAAGAATGTAAATGGAAAGAAAAAAACTTGAATGCTGTTAATAAAATAGATTAAATTTAAATGCAGGTCTTACATACTTTTCCCCCAAAAAAGCTGAATGGTAAATATTTATGGACACAATCCTAGATATGCCTAACTCAGAGCAGTAAATTGTACTCCCAGTCAGGGCCAGGAAGCACCTCACTCACAAACACCAGAGGGCCAGACCAGAAGACACTTTGTTGGTCCATACCTTGGAATAACTTTTCATCAACCCATCTAGATGATCAGTATATCCCTGCAAAAGATTTAAGACAAAGTACTTTGTTCCAATCTTCGCAGAGATTGCTGGAGGGGAGTGGGGGAGAGGGTTATGGATTAGGAATTGGTTTTGCTGAACTTTTTTTTTTCTTTATGACAAGAAATGGTTAATTGAGTAGTGGAGCAGGGGGAGGTATTCGGAACTAAAGATTATTTAAAATAAAGACATAAATAAAAATAAGGTTTTTTTTAATGATGTTTCCCTAAGAATTATAGGTGAGAGTCAAGCAATGGTCAGAATCCAGGGAGCCAGGCAATAGAAGTCAGAAGTCCAGGCAAGGATACTGGGTAACTCACTGTCATGCAAGAAATGTAGGACACAGGTAGAGCACACTATTAGCTAAAAATGAATTTAATTGCATTTAATTCAAAAGACATGTATTAAGTGCCTGCTGTGGGCAGTATGCCAAAACTAGGGAGAGAAAGACATAAACTAAGCAGTGCCTGCTCTTAAGAAGCTTATATTCTACTGGGAAAAACATGTAGACAAGTAAATCAGCACAAAGTATTTACAAATTAATACAAGGTAGCTTCAAGAGGATGAGTGACACTAGCTAGGGGGTAGAAAAGGACTTGTACAATAAATGACACCTCTGCTGTACCTTTAAGGAACCTGGGAACATTGCAATTAATTCGGACAAAAAACAATCAGACCCAGGGGGAATCCCACATAACTCCTGCCAAGACAAAATAGAAGGAGCACCCTAGACAGTGGCAGTCATGAGGAGGCAGAAAGCAGGACAATTTCTTATACTAGCCTTGGTGACCCTGCATTTCAAAAGTTCTCAGTTTTCATAAGTCTAAACATAACTGAGGCCTACTAGAAACTCCCAGTTGCTAATAAACCTTCCTGGGGACAGATCGTCAGAGATGGTAAAAGAGAATGAGTTGTACCTTTTCCAAGCAAAGAAGCATATGAAAGAATATGAGTCTGCAGAAAGCTTCTGGATCTCCTAAGGGATGCGTATAGCTACAAAGCAAAGGGAAGTAGTTAGATGTGCACATTGAAGGAACCAATTTTGGTCAGAGGTTAGTCCTAGATCAGACAGTTGAGAGGGAACTCAGATGTCTTCTATTCCAACCTAGACTAAGCAATAATTCCTCCTGTAGCAAATGTTGGTATAGAGAGGAAAAAGCATTTATGGTAGAGTCAGATGACCTGGGTTCAAATTTGAGCCCTGACATCTCCCAGTTCAGCAAGTCACTTAACCTCTCTAGGCTTCATTTCTTCACCTTCATTTAAAAAAAATAAAGGGCCAAGTAGTAGACTAAATATTGAAACATATTGTTTTCACTTTGGTTTTTTTTTCATGGTTTTTTTCCTTTTGTTTTGTTTCTTCTTTCACAACATGACTAATGTGAAAATAGGTTTTCCATGATTGCACATGTGTGACTTGTATCAGATTGATTGCTGTCTTGGGGAAGATTGAGGGCAGGAGGGGGTAGAATTTGGAACTCAAAATCTTATTAAAATGAACTTTGAAAATTGTTTTTACATGTAATTGAAAAAAATAAAATACTATTTACATTAAAAAGATAAACAAAATGAAAAAATAAATGGCATCTCAGCAAATATTTTTATCTTGGCATTTCCATGTACATTAGGGCAAACATGACACCAAGCTTTACAATATGCACCTCAGGTGAAAAGACAATGCACCTTTCACATTCTGGCTCCAGTCTTCTTTTCCAGCCTCACTACACATTACTTTCTTTCACATGCTCTACATTCTGGCCAAACTAGCTTGCTTTCCATTCCTCAAACACAACATTCCATCTCCCATCTCTGTACCTTTGGATGAATGTGCCTCCATACCTTATGTGTGCTCCTTCCCCATTTCTACTTCATAGAATCCTCGTGATCTTCCTTCAAAACTCAGGTCAAGTGCCATGTCCTGAAGGAAATCTTTCTTAATCCCTCCAGTTGCTAGTGCTCTCCCCTGGAAATCACCTTATATATCATTTTCATCTATTTCTATGCACATGTTAATTTTCTCTCAATAGAATAGAAGCTCCTTTAGGGTAGGGACTGTTTGATTTTATCTTTATATCCCTAGTGTCAAGCACAGGACACTGTATATAACAGGTAATTAACAAATGCTTATGTAAGGGGTATGGTGTATGGGTCCTATTTTGGTTTTCTTTGTGGGTTGGGTATGTCCACATGGGTCTATCTTAATGTGGCTCACTGTGGGGCAAGAATAGACATTGTTAGTCTCAGTCCCCCTCACTCTTCTCCAAGGAGGACTCTGATTAATGCTGGGAGGTGAAACAGGAGATTATGACCAGAGACTGGTCACTCCACTCTCCTGAGAGAGGGGGGGTACCAGAATAGAATATGTATCTGTTCCCTTAACATCATTCTTCTATGGGATGTCATTTTTTGATCCAAGCTAAATTCATGATCACTATTTTTAATGAGGAGGAAGTACCCTGAGCTCCATATCTGAGACTTGACCCCCTTATTACCAGATGCCAGTTCCACAATAAATATGTAGCAAATAGCAAGGAAACTCATTCATTCAAGTCAATAGCAAAATGAAAGTCAGAGAAAGCATGTATAAGGAAAATATATACTAGACAGTAAAAAGCAAATGAGTTCTCCCATTGAGAGTAAAGTAACTCAGATCAACCAAGGAGAGTTCAAGATCTTATCCAAGGGAAATTCCCAAATCTAGCAATCTACAAATAGGAATATGATAGAGATTGCCAACTCCTTTCATGTCAGTTTCTTCCCAGAGACTCTCTCCCTTCAGAGACATGAAAAGAGGTAAAATTATGCATCTTTCTCTCTGGAAACTAGAAGGCAGAAGAGGCCACAATCTCTCTTCTCTCTCCATCTCACCAACTCTGACCCACTCCTCATATAAGTTTAGGGCACTAAATAATCATGCTCTGCTAATGAGGAGAAAGACCCATAAGACTGGCCCTTTGAGTCAAGACTTATACTTGTTAAATGAAATTGGGGTACATACAATCAAGGATTAGTATTCTTTTAACTTGTTAATTAATCTAACCTATATACTGACCATTAAACTGAGTTCCTTGGGAAAAAAAAAAAAGATTAGCTTGCTTTTCTACTCATTTTTCACAAAAATTACATCATTTTAAAAAGTTGTCAAATGATATTATCAAACCCTAAACTTAAGTAATATACAAATAGAAAAAGCTTTTAATGAAAAAATTCTAAGATCAATTTATTACCCTTTTCACTAATCTTTACTGTTTACAACTTAATTTAACCATTCTTAGATTGAATTTTTCAATCAATTCCTATATTTAATTGAAATGTAATTGTTGCTGTGTAGCTCACTTTGATTCTTTATCTCAGAGTTTCATTACTCCATTACAGGTTAATTGAGTCAGGATTTCTTGAGAGTTTGACATTTAATGCCCTTCCAGCATTTTGGTCTCAATTTCTGGGTGCCACTTGTATTCTCCCAACCCAAAGTAAACGAGCTATTTTCCCTGCTTAAAGAGTTCAAGATAACTAAAGAGATGGCTTCTGTAGAAATAAAGTTGTCTGCTATTCCCACAGAACCACAAAATATTAGAGCTGGAAAGGATCTTAGAGATGAAATTAATCTTATAGATGAGAAGAATAAAGACCATAGAAGCAAAACTACTTGTTCCAGGTGGAAAAGCTAGTAATTGGCACAATATGGAGGCAAACCCAGATGATTTATTTTAAATCTCATATTCTTGCTAGTATGCTAACTACCACACCACCTTCCTCTGACTCACCATTCTATTCCTTCAGCAAAATTTCTGAAATTGGTCCCATGACCAATCCTTCTGAATCAGAAGGCTACAGCTTTCTACTTCTGAAAGAAGGGAGAGAGAGGGAGGTTTTTCTCCCTCCCACCTGGTATCTCTAGCTGCTAACTAATTTGAGTTTGTTATTGAATCATTTCAGTTATGTCTGTCTCTTCATGACTCTATTTGGGGTTTCTTGGCAAAGATATTGGGGTGGTTTGCCATTCCCTTCTCCAGTTCATTTTACAGATGAGGAAACTGAGGCAAATAGGGTTAAATGACTTGCCCATGGTCACACAGCTAGTAAGTGTCTGAGGCTGGATGTGAACTTAGGTCTTCCTGACTTCAAGCCCAGCACTGTATCCACTAAGTCATGTAGCTAACTGCCCAACTAATTTGAGACATTACTTTAAATATCTATACCATGGTCTCCTTAGAAATAGAGCTGTATCTCCCTCCCCTACAGCTTTCAAAACTTATCTTTGTTAAAAGAACTTGATCCCTGTAGCGGCAAGCACCCCAGCATCCCCAGGGTGTCTGCCAACACAGGTTCTTAGATATGCTTTGTTAAAGGAAAGCAACTCAAAATGGGTTAACAAGCTTACTTTAATCAGTCAAATATGTATCATTTACCTAGTTCAGGGGAAAGAGATCAGCACCCCGAACTTCAGAGTATACAGACAGAATTATCAAGACAGAAACAGATCAAGTAGAAAGATTTCCAAACTGTCCAACCATTACATCCATACTAAACAACATCTGGGTTTCAAAGCCGGGGGGCCCTGGACAACGGCTTCCCAGAGTTTCATCTGATCAAATCACAGAACATTTCTCAAAGTGAGCCCCAAAACAAAGCTACACATCAGGGCTTATATAGCCTTCTCCTGGCTCAGAGAATGTAACAACCTTATTGACCCACTGGCCAATCAAGAAGTATCTACTGAAAAACAAGCCTCCCACCCCAGGCTCCAGGTGCACTTTAGCCCAGGGGCAGGGAAGATCTTTAAAATTTACATTCCCATTACAATCCCTTTTTCCCAGAATGTAAATCTTTCAAATTGAATTTTTCCAAATGGAAAATTCAGTAAGGTTTTAAAGCAGAGTTAAAAGGATTTTGTGAGGGCAAATAGCACCAATGCAACAACCTGTCTTCCAATAGCTGAGGTCCTGACAGAATAGGTAAATCTAGGCAACAAAATGTGATCATCAATAATGCATGTTTCACTTGGTTATAGTCACTGACCATGCCAGTAAATTGTATTTGTATTTCTGTCCCTCAAAATTATTTCTCTAAAGGTACATTTGATGGCACAGTATGCCTTCAAAAGAGTCATTTAGGAGATCCAAATTACTCATTCAACAGTTACAGTAATTAGTAGACGAATATCTAATCTTTGAAAATTATCTCAAAAGAAAGTCCTATCTTCCCAGAGAGCATCCAACAGTCAAATAAATAGACCAAACCAAGGGATAAAGGGCCAAGAATAATAGACTCATTGTAGAAGATGTCAAAGCTGAAACAAATGCAATATGGCTTCCAAAATCTAATTCTGGGGCCAGATAGTTGGGAAGACACCGGGAAGTACCAATGGAACAAAGCACCACAGTGCAGACTTGTAATAACAAAGAAGATGCAGAGATTTGTGGGTGGGGACAAAGTCAAAGAACCAAATCTCCTGTTTGGTGATATTTGAAGAAATACAGAATAGGAAACTGAAACCATTTAATAGAGCAACCATGAATAGGAAAAGTCATTTTGTTAGCAATAAAACAAAGGATGTAGATTTTAAATAAAAGCAAGGGAAATATGGGTTGTTTTTTTTTTCAAGGTAAAAAAAGCATCATTTTCCCACTTCCCACTTACTTGCCTCCATGATCCCTGAGGAAGAGTAGAAGCCAGATCCTTGGGACAATTTCAACCTGATTAAGAGAGTATTGTTAGGAGCCATCCTGGTGCTGGCAAGAGGAGAGACTCTGTGAGCCATTCTGGCTTTTCTGTCTCTGGTGTTGAGGACCCCGCAATTTAAATTCATTTACTTTTGGCAAAATCTATCTGTGTGTTTCTGTGAGGAAGGAGAAAGAAAAAGGAGAGAGGGAGGGAAAGAAAGAAGGAGGGAAAGGAGAAGGAGAGGGAGAGAGAGAGAGAGAGAGAGAGAGAGAGAGAGAGAGAGAGAGAGAAACCCAGAAAGATTATTGCATGTCAGCTCACTCTTAAGAATCACATTTTTATGAATGTAAATAAATCAGAAACATATGGATGAAATTTCTGTGCCTAATGCAACCAACCTCTTACTTCTCAAGTGATGCCCTTGTAGTAAATGGTTGGAATGTCAGCATTGGTGCCAGAATTAAGGGAGAATGGGCAAGGCAGAATTGTTGTTTGATCCTGATGCTGCTACCACCACTTCCACCATCATCAGGATCCTACCAGGGATAGAATGGTCTCCTAATCCCAGCCCCTCTCCAAATTTCCAATTAGCACAAATTCTTAACATCTATTTCTGATCATACAAACATTCAAGTCTCTCTCTGTATGTGTTTCTCTCTCTTTTTGCCTCTCTATCTCCTCTCTCTCTGTCTCTCCCTCTGCCTCTCTCTGTATCTCTGATTTGTCTCTATGTCTATATGCCAGTGTCTATCTGTCCTTCTGTCTCTGTCTCTGTCTCTGTCCCTCTCTCTTGCTCTTTGTCTCTGTCTCTGTCTGTCTCTCTCTCTCTGGCCTCTCTCTATGTCTCTGTGTCTGTCTCTCTTCTCTTCTCTTCTCTTCTCTTCTCTTCTCTTCTCTTCTCTTCTCTCTCTGTTTCTGTCTCTGTCTCTCTGTCTGTCTCTCTGCCTCTCTCTCTCTGTGTCTCTCTGTCTCTTTTTCTCCCTCCATCCCTCCCTCCCTCTCTTCCTTCCTCCTTCACTCCCTCCTTCCTCTCACCCGTCCAATAATAAATACCATGATTTGAGAGACCAGGATACATAGATATGGATACATGAGAAACTGTAAAAAAAAAACAAACAGATTCGTTTCTGAAAGATTCATTTATTTCCACAAAATCATCCTTTTGGAGTAATAAATAGTGTTTGCTAGCTTGTTTATTAGAGAAAAAATCAAGCTCATGATTAAGTTGAATTTATTCAGAAAATTTCTTCCAGTTAAACCATTCTCTTGTGAAAAAAGTAATTTGAAAACAGAAAAAAGGCATCACTCATTTGAGAAGTGTTTTAAAACTTTGAAAGACAGATAGAAATCATTCTCCTCCTTCCCCTCCAATTTCTGAGCCAAATCTCACCCCAGCATCCCCAAAAGATTTATTTTATGACTCAGAAATAGTTTTTTTTTAAAGAAAGAAAAAAAAATCTGCAGAAGAGCTAGAACTCTACATTTTACTATAAGAAACAAAGGTGAGCCTTTTCTTGGCAAAAGCCAGAAAACCTAATACAGTAGATTGGCTTTTTCATCCAGGAATTTTACAATCAGGAAGCCAAAGGTTGGAGTATTTCCAGAAAAAGGGACTGAAACTAAAGAAGGAAACCAACCATGCTCCCGCTGGTTACTTCAACATGATGCTTGACTATCTGGATACCACGCAAAATTGCATCCCATCATCTACATCCTGGGTCTATACCTCCAAAACATTTGAATCTTTAAACATTTCTAGCTGCTGAATGTAGGAGAGTGAAAACAATACTAACCTTGGTGTTTATGTGATTGGGTTTGTACCCCAGCATTGATCCTTACTACTTTCTGTGTTCTCAGATAAGTCACTTCTCTCAGGGATCTGCTTCATCATCTGTAAATGAAGAGAGGGTAATAATAGACAATAAGAATCAATGTAGGGAGTAGAAGCACAACCTCTGAGCGGCTCCGGCTTCCACCTTACCCAATCAATTGTAAAAAGGGGACTCTGAACAAACTTTGGAGCTACAGAACCCACAAAATGACACAGAGAAGCTAACCTCCCACTGAGGACAGCCCTACAGGCTGGCAGAAATCAACCAGCACAGGGCTCCCAGTTCCACTGGAGGTTTTAGCCCCAGGGAGGGCCTGACCAGCCGCTGGCCTGGAGGGACTCCAGATCAGCAGCAGCTGTGGCCATTTCCAGAATTATCAACACACACACACACACACACACACACACACGAAGGACAAAGTGAGAGGTCAGTGCAGTCTGGACTTTACCCAGTAAGAGGGAGTACGGTTGGCTTTTGCCCCCAGGGCGAGAAGCTGCTGAGAAACCCGGCACAGCCAGCCAGCGCCACCTGACAGCTTCAGCTCCTGGGCTGCAGAGTGTAGGGGAATCAAGCAACCAGTCTGAGGGGTAATTACTCTTGCTTTAACCTGCTTGAATCTGGATTGCAGTCTAGGGTGGGGGTCCTGGGGTGTGTGTCCAGTTTGCCAGAGCATGTGGAAGCCTCAGAGAGGGCACCCACCTAATACCTCTGGCAGCTGAGAAAACCCTAGCATTTGGGACAAAAGCTCCCCTGTCTGGTGGCAGAGTCCTACTGTGGCAAAAAGCCCAGGGGTCAAGTGACTGAGGGGTGATATGACCAGGCAAAGGAAACAAAGCAGACAGAAGATTCCAAAATTAGACTCCTATTTTGAGGACAAAAAGGAGCACAGCATGGAACAGGAGGAAGACAGCGTAGCAGCAAGCACCCCAGTGTCCCCAAGGTGCCTGCTCACAAAGGTTCTTGGATCTGCTTTGTTAAAGGAAAGCAACTCAAAATGGGTTAACAAGCTTACTTCAATCAGTCAGACATATATCGTTTACCTTGTTCAGGAGAAAAGGTCAGCACCCCGAACCTCAAAGTATACAGGCATAATTATCAAGACAGAAACATCAAGTAGACAGATTTCCAAACTGTCCAACCATTACATCCATACCCAGTCAACATCTGGGTTTCCACATTCTGGGTTTTTCAAAGCCGGGGGACTCTCAACAACGGCTTCCCAGAATTCAGATCAAATCACAGAACACTTCTCAAAGTGAGTCCCAAAAACAAAGCTACACATCAGGGCTTATATAGCCTTCTCCTGGCTCAGAGAATGTAACAACCTTATTGACTCACTGGCCAATCAAGAAGTATCTACTGAAAAACAAGCCTCCCCCACCCCAGGCTTCAGGTGCACATTAGCCTAGGGGCAGGGAAGATCTTTAAAATTTAAATTCTTATTACAGACAGTGAAGTCAGAACTCCTGCACCAAAAGATTCAAAGGAAAATATGAGCTGGTTACAGGCCATAGAGGACCTTAAGAAGCAGATAAGAGAAGTGGAGGAAAAATTGGGAAAAGAAATGAGAACAATGCAAGAAAATTATGAAATGAGAGTCAACAGCCTGACAGAGGAAAATAACACCTTAAAAAACAGACTAACTCAAATGGCAAAAGAGGCTCAAAAAGGCAATGAGGAGAAGAATGCCTTAAAAAGCTGAATTTGCCAGATGGAAAAAGAATCTCAAAAGCTCAATGAGGAGAATCATTGCTTCAGAATTAGATTGGAGCAAATGGAAGTTAATGACTTTATGAGAAATCAAGATGCTGTTAAACAGATCCAAACAAATGAAAGAATAGAAGGCAATGTGAAATATCTCTTGGGAAAAACCACTGACCTGGAAAATAGATCCAGGAGAGATAATTTAAAAATTATTGGACTACTGGAAAGCCATGATCAAAGTAAGAACCTAGAAATCTTCCTCCAGGAAGTTCTCAAAGAAAACTGCCCTGATATTTTAGAACCAGAGGGCAAAATAGAGGTTAAAAGAATCCACCGATCACCTCCTGAAAAAGATCCCAAAAAGAAAACTCCTAGGAATATTATAGCCAGGCTCTGGAATTCCCAGATTAAGGAGAGAATATTACAAGCAGCCAGGAAGAAACAATTTGAATATTGTGGAAACACAATCAGGATAACCTAGGATCTGGCAGCTTTTACACTGAGGGATCAAAGGGCTTGGAATATGATATTCTGGAGGTCAAAGGAGCTGGGATTAAAACCAAGAATCACCTACCCAACAAAACTGAGTATCATGTTTCAGGGGAAAACATGGTCATTCAGTGGAATAGAGGACTTTCAAGCATTCTTGGTGAAAAAACCAGAGCTGAATAGAAAATTTGACATTCATATAGAAGAAGCAAGAGAAGCATGAGAAGGTAAACAGGGAAAAGAAATCATAAGGAACTTATCAAAATTGAACTATTAACATTCCTACGTGGAAAAACAATAATTGTAACAGATGAAACTTTTCTCAGTATGAAAATAGTTGAAGGGAATAGAAATATGTGTGTGTGTGTGTGTCTATATATGAGGGTATATGGTATATGTGAATGTGTGTATATATGTTTACAGGTATACATAGATAGAGAGCACAGGACCAATTTAATAGGAAGGGATGATACTTAAAAGGTGAAATTAAGAGGTGAGAGGAATATAATGAGAGGAGATGGGGAGAGACAGAATGGGGTAAACTATCATATAGAAGAGGCAAGGGAAAATGGTTACAATGGAGGGGAAGAAGAGGAAGGCAAAAGGGAATAGGTCAACCTTATTCCCATTGAATTTGGCTTGGGGAGGGAATGAAATACACACTAAATAGGGTATCTCACCCTACAGGAGAATAGGGGCGAAGGGGATGAGAGGGAAGGCAAGCTGGGGGGAAGGAAGTTGGAAGCACCCACTTTTGAAAAGGAACGGGATCAAAGTAGAGAATAGAACAAGTGGAAGGTGGGATAGGAGGGAGGGAAATATAGTCAGTCTTTTACAATGTATCTACTATGTTATTGTTTTGCATTAGCCACACATGTACAACCTATACTGAACTGCTTATCTTCCCAGTAAGGGTGGGTGACAGGGGAAGAAGGGAGTGAATCTGGAATTGAGCTTTAAAAAATGTTTAAATATATATATATGTACTATTATTAATACTATTTTACATGTAATTGGGAAATAAGATATACAGGCACTGGGGCATAGAGATCCACCATGCCCTACTGGAAAAGTCAAAAGGGTTATGGGAGAAAATATGGGAGAGAGCAGATTGGAGTAGGGGATATCCTGTGGGACTGCTATTTTGGGGCAGTTAGGGGGAAAACAGGGAGAAATTTTGTAACTCAAAATCTAGTGGAAATGAATGATGTAAAAATCAGAAGTTAATAAAGCATTTGAAAAATAAAAAAAAAAAAAAGCAGCAATGTAGTACAGCAGCATCGGTGGACCTGAATTTTAATCTTGCCTCTATGGATTTACTACCTGTGTGATGTTGGACAAGTCACATCTTTCTATGATTCAGTTTCCCCATCTATCAAATGAGGAGATTGGATGAGGCGGTCTCTGATGTCCCTTTCAGTTCTAAATCTATGATCCTATGATATCTCAATACTTAAGGTAGCTGAGTAGTTCAACGGTTAGAGCAGAGGATCTGCAGTTAAGTCTGATCCCTGAATTCAAATATTATTTTAGACATTTACTAGCTATGTGACCTTGGGCACATCACTCAAACCTCTGCCTGTCTGTTTCTTCAACTACAAAATGAGGATAACAAACAGAACTAACTTCCCAGAGTTTGGGGCAGCTAGGTGGGGAGGGAATAGAGCGCCGGCCCTAGAGTCAGGAGGACCTGAGTTCAAATCCATCCTCACACACTTGATATACTTCCTGGCCATGTGACCTTCGGCAAGTCACTTAACCCCAACTGCCCTGCCTTCCCCCCTCCAAAAAAAAAAAAAAACAACAATAAAACATAACTTCCCAGAGTTGCTGTGGGGATCAAATGAGATAATATTTATAAAATACTTAGTACACTCCCTGGCATGTAGGAGGCACTTAATCAATGTTCATTCTCATTTGGAATTATGTCCAAAAACCTATAAAACTTTGCATAGGGGTGGTCAGGTGGCTCAGCGAGTAAGAGCACCAGCTCCAGTGTTGGGATGACCTGGGGATCAAATCGGAGCTCAGATACTTAGCACCACACCCAGAAATAACTGGCCATGTAACCTTGAGCAAGTTACTTAACCCTGATTGCTTTAAAAAAAAAAAATCTTTGCATAACCTTTGATCCAGCAGCAGCACTATTGGATTTAAATCCCAAAGAGATCATTAAAAAGGAAAAAGAATCCACAGGTACAAAAATATTTATAGCAGTTCTTTTGCGGTGGCAAAGAATTGAAAATTGAGGGGATGTCCATCAATTAGGGAATGGCTGTACAAGTTGTGGTATATGAATGTAATGGAATACTATTGTGCTACAAGAAATGATGAGCAGTCAAATTTCCAAAAAATCTGGAAAGATTTACATGAACTGATGCTGAATGAAGTGAGGCAGAACCAGGAGAACACTGTACATGGCTTTAGCAACATTGTGTAATGACCAACTTTGATAGATTTAACTCTTCTCAACAATACAATGATCTAAGACAGTTCCTGAAGACTCATGATGGAAAATGCTATCCACATCCAGAGAAAGAACTATGGAGTCTCAATGCAGATTGAAGAACGTTTTCTCCCTTTTTTTTCTTTTTCATGGTTCTTTTTCCCTTTTGTTCTGATTCTTCTTTCACAACATGACTAATGTGGAAATGTGTTTAATATGATTGTACATGTATAGCCTATATAAGATTACATGCCATCCTAGGGAAGAGAAGGGAGGAAAATTTGGAATTCAAAATCTTATAAATGTGAATGCTAAAAATAAATAAATGCTTGTTCTCTTTCCCTTTCTTGCTACAACTCCAAGTTATGATATTGTATAGATTTTCTATGAACCCAAGGTCTTTCCTCAAATCTTCCTTCTATGGCTTCGACCCTAGTAACAGCGCTAGAGTGACATTGGGTAGTTTTATTGATCTTGATGGCTATAGAATTCTCTTGAAATTATGCTTCAAGGGATCTTCTTAACATTTCTTATACTTTTCCTGGTTATGATAATTCTGTTACAGCTTACCACCCCAGTAGCTTCTTGGGTATCTTCCATATTTCACAACTGGAAGAGAGACAAAGAATTTCCTTTGCTAATGCTCTTAGTAACCTCCCCTTTATTTTAACTAGTCCGTTGGTATGCACAGTTAAGAATATACTCTGTTCCCTGCTCCTGAGAAATAAACTGGAACCTTCTTTTCTGTCCTCTGATTTTCTAAAGAAAACAAAATGTAGAGCCATATGTGATGGTGAACACCAATTATAAGTTAGCTCCAGAGGTGACCCCAATAATTTTCACACTCAAGCTGCTGCAGCCTATGAGTGACTGACTGAGCTTCTAGAGCTTTCACAGAGAGACTACAGAGACAATCTGATCAACTTGCCAGAGCCATAACTAGATCAAGGAGACCTAGGTTTTTCCCCAGGATGTCAAAATTTAAAGGGAACCAATACCACTACATTCAACAGGAAGAAACAAATTAGCTTTGCCCCTAGTTAGCAAGAATAATTCGCTAAAACAGGAAGCTATATCCTAGTTAAGTGGCTCTCTTGTGCAGACCCCACCTTGCCCTCTACTTTGGTGATGGATTTCTCAACAGCAGCATCCCCACGTTTCTATTCAAGGGGATGGTGGTTTGCTAAGGTTTCTCTCTGAGGTATCTACCAGCCTCAGTGCATTTTTGTTAGCCGACTCCTGGGCATCAGACTTACTAGTAATAGCTTTGCTTCCTATCACCTGTCACCCCACCAATCTATCTTACAAACAAGGACCAGGTTAATCTTCCTAAAGCACTGCTTTGCATAGGTCACACTCATATTTTTTCACATTCAAACCTTTGTTTCCCACTGCTAATCTGATTGGCTAAAATGTTTGAAGGAGAAAACAACAAATGTTGGAAGGGATATGGAAAAAATTCAGATGCTAATTCACTGTTGGTGAAAGTATGAACCATTTTGGAGAGCAATCTGGAATTGTGCCCACAGAGCTATTAAACTGTCTATACCCTTTGATCCACTTTGAATCCACTATAACCTTTGAATACCACTACTAGATCTGTTTCCCAAGATGATTAGGGGAGAAGGAAAAGAACCTATGTGTACTAAAATATTTGTAATGGCTCTCTTTATGGTGGCAAAGAACTGGAAATTTTGCAAAGGTCACTTATTTTTGTTCAGTCCCTAAGTCATGTCTGACCTTTCATGACCCCATTGACCATAGCACACCAACCCCTTCTATCCTCCCCTATCTCTAGAAGTCTCTCCAAGATCATGTTCATTGTTGTCATGACACTATCTATTCATCTCATCCTTTGCCATCCCCTTTTCCTTTTGCCTTCAATCCTTCCAGACTTCAGGGGTCTTTTCCAATGAGTCCTGTCCTCTAATTATGTAGCCAAAGTATTTAAGCTTCAGCTTCAGTATTTGTGCATAGGCCACATTCATACTTTAAAATCTGTTTCCCATCACCAAAGTCCAAACTCTTTAACCTGACACAAAGATCCTCTTTCATACTTACTTCTCCAGACTTATTTTCTACCACAATCTTCCCCAAAGTCTTTGCTCTGATCAAGTTCCCTCACACTATTTTCCTCTCCCTTGAATAGCATCCTGCTCTCTCAGCTGCACACTAATTATTATCCTTCCTTCAAGACCCAACTCAAATAAAAACTACTCCAGTTCACAGTGATTACTCTTGCTTCTGAATTCCTATAGTATTCATTGTCATTTAGCACAAGCATGTGATTCTAGTTATTTTTAAATGTATGCTATAAGCTCCTTGAGGACAGCACTTATGTCTTATATCTCTTTATTGCTTCCTGCTCCTAGCAAGTGCTCAGCACAGGCTTCTTGATAATTATAGAATTACAGAATACTTTTATTATGGGCAAGATTCTTTTTGTTCAGTTGTGTCAATCATGTCTGATTCTTCATGATCCTATTTTGAGGTTTTCTTGGAAAAGATGCTGGAGTGCCATTTCCTTCTCCAGCTCATTTTACAGATGAGAAAACTGAAGCAAACAGGGTTAAGTGACTTGCCCAGGGTCATACAGCTATAAGTGTCTGAGGTCAGATTTGAACTCAGCCCTTCCTGACTCTATGCCCAGCACTCTAGACACTGAGCCACCTAGCTGTCCATAGGTAAGATATTTCTTTCAAATGGCTCTAATATGTGATTTCTTTGTTAGTCCATAGTCCATAGTCCCATTCTTTATCAGTTCATAAATTTGTTCCCTGGGAACCCAAAGTAAAAAAAAACTATTACAAAGGACCCTAGATTTATTACTGGGAGGAAGCCATCCAGACATGCTCTAGTGCAACATCCTCATTTTACAGATGAGAAGACCAAGGTCACAAGAGGTTAAATGACCTGTCCACAGCCACACAGATAGGAAAAACAAGAACAAGAATTTGAATCCAGGAGCTTTGACTCTAAATCCATAGTCTCAAGGTTTAACAAAATAGAGGCCTTCACTTAAGCAGAGAGATAACTCATACTGAAAAAAGACTTGTAAAAAAAAATTCTGAATTTTTTCTTCCCTTCTGTAGTTGACCCCCATCCTCAGTATGAGGTCTTTAAAGTGAGTGCACCCATCAGAAAAGGCCTCCTGAAAGAGGAGCAGGCTTTTTTTAAATGGAAAAGAGTTCGGAGGAGGAGAGTGACCTCTCTGCTAGCTTGGAATGGGGTGGATGTAGGAGGAGTCAGTGAGCAATATTCCAAACTGAAAATATAAATCATAAGTGACTACATTTCCCAGGCCTATTCCGGGCCCTTGTTCCCTTAGTGAGTCACAGAACATGACTGGAGCTGAGTCTGACATCCAGTACCCTTGGTTAGTCACTAGATCACTGTTCCTCTTTTAGAGTACAAGAAAGGAAGAGGGAATGGGGAGGAGGGGAGGAGAGAGTGGGTTCTAGGAAGCTGGACGTCATTAATCATCACCACCTTTCCAAGGATAATACATCACCGCATCCCCGGCAGGGAGTGGGGAATACTTTCTTTAAAATTCTACATCCACTCATCCCCCAACCATACCAGCCTGACAAAATGTTGCCACAGGCAAATGTGAGAACAAAACTTGATGACTCGTTTGATGCAAGAGTAGAGGTGACAAAACATTTCTAGGATGCCAGGCATTTTGCTCAAGAGCTAAAATTGTTGGGTTGATAAATGTTTGTGTCTAATGCTGTGAACAATGTCACCTGAGGAAAATCTGATCCCTGAAAAAAACTCCTCCTGGATGTCTCTTAATCTATTCAGTAATCAATATTAGCACTGTCAAAAGCCTCAAACTCTCCTGTTGTTGTCACTGCTCTACATATGAATTCATTATGAAGGACAGATACATTCTACCTAATAAATGAACAAGCCAGGTGATCTTTTTTGAAGTCCGTAAGATAAAAACAGAGAGGATTATCTTATTATAACTAAGCAATAGAGAAGGTGCCTTGTCCCTGTAATAGATGGCACCAAGAGCCTTGACTGCCAAACAGTGGGACCAGTTCTATTTTTCCTCCCTCATTCTTCAGCTGAGCTCCCTTTCCTCAAAGGCCGCCGGATTCCAAGGCAGAGGATTTCACATGTGTTTTTGCTTAGAGCCCACATTTGCAATGATGTCGAGGCTGTTTCTTGGGGACCCGGCCAGTGCAACTTAACGGAGTTTGGGTTTGCAAAAGCAGACACTCTGCATTTTAATAATTTCTCCTTTCAGAAAAGCATATTGTACCTTGAAGCTGAGCCTGAAAGGTTGGAGTCCGCAGGGAATGCAGCTGCAACAAAAGAGCGCTGAAAGCCATTTGGCTGCTGGGGACGATGCTTAGGGTGCCTATTGGCTAGGTTCCCTTCGTCGTTCCCCACCCCACCCCCATACACACACAAACGTTTCTGCAACCACCTCACAGTGCCAAATTACAACCATATTTATAATTTCCCAGACAGTTGGGTCCCCGCTGTCGGAATGACATCGGTAAGGAGGATATAATAAAAACAACAACAGCGACATGCAGTATTTCTCCCAACAGGAGAAGTCCATAAACTCCCCACCACCACCATCACTGCCTCTCTCCTCACCCCTCCCTGAAAGGAAGAAGCCAGGCATTGTTCGAAACTTCACTCCAGCATCACTATGCCGGGAGAGCCTGGAAAAGGCCTCAAGGTGGAAATATTAAGACGCCATGACATCCTTTCTTAGTAAGCCAATAAACTAATAGGGACTGCTCGGGGGTCCCGGCCAGCACCACTCCCTGCCATCCCCCAGGGAGCTGGTGGGGGACGCTCCGGTCTAGTGCCCCAGATTTGTGAGACTTTTCAGAAGGAAAGGCTGTCTTGTCTCGTCTCTCTCGAAAAGAAGGATACTGTATTTACTGGTGGCTTAAAAAGACAGCTGCAAATAGGCCAGAGAGAATAGCCTTTCTGTTCCTTCCCAGTTGTCTCCTGGCCAAAGTGTGAACACAAAGTAAGGTCACTAAAACATTAGAGGTCTGCAGATTGCTTAAGTGGTCCTGGATCTTTTCGCGGCACTTCAAGGTATAATAGGCTCTTCTGAAAGCCCACATTTGCCATCCTTGCAAAAGTTCCCCTGGAGGAAGGACTGAGTATAGAGCCGCGGGGCCGGGGGGGGCGGGGGTGTGCTGGATAAGTTAGACTAGAAGAGGCTGACATTTTCCTCTCCGTCCCCTGGCATTCACCCCTGTCCTGCTCCTCCCCCATCCCAAACCCCTAAAAAAGAAAGAAATCCTATCTTACACTATCACTCAGTCGAGTTAGAGGAAACTGAGGCTACATGTTCTCCCAGTCAGGTTCGCGGTTCTTTGCTGAGGGCCAGACTTGGGAAGAGAGTAGATAGAGAAATTGAGGAAGGGGCCACCGTCAGGCGGGGCCGGGGGGAGGGGGCGGCGCGTTGTAAGCCCAAATCATCAACTTCAGGCAGAAAGTGGGAGCCCCCAGGACAGCTTGTAAATTCCAAAACGAGGAAGGGATACCAGCCGCTTTCATATGGAAATAGACCTTGGAGCAGACGTTGTTTCTGGGTGGAGCAGAAGCCAAGACCAAGTTCACTGAACCTAACATAGCGTTCAATCAACCATTGAAACTAAGGAGGAGAGAAAGCCAGAGAGGGAGGGGGGCTGGAGAGACTTGCCTTTCATTTGGACTTGGTCACAGGGATGGCAGTAGGGAGAAATGAAATACTGGAAGCAATTTTAAAGGCCGAGAAAGCCCTGCCGATCAGGGGTACATTTTGTTTCCATGAAAGAAAGAAAATCATTCAAAGCAATGACTCTTCCCCCTGCCCCCCCCCCCCCATTTGACAGAACAAATGCAAATAGATTTGATGAGTTGTCGTTACAGAGGGCGTGTGAAGTAAGTCTACTGCAAAGATTCAAAAACCAGGAACTATGTTTTAGTAAAGATTTGAGTGTTGTACTCGGGTTGGGTTGGTTTTGTTTGGGTTTTTTTTCCCCCCACGCCATCTTCTATAATTCAAAAATAAGTTGAAGTAAGTTGGGGGGGGGGGGAGGATGAAACTTAACATTGTATCTTCCTAGAGACTTTTTTTTTTGCTGGTTTCCTGTCTTTTGTCTTTGATTTATTATTGCCTTTATTTGTTCCTCCCGTTTGGTTCATTTTATTCTTATTTTAAAAGAAAAGCTCCAAAGGCCGTTCTATTTTTATGGAAATTGCTCAGTGGTAACAATTTTAGATAGCTTCCAGAAGAATAATCTTTGTGCTAGCCATTTCACCCAAGATGCTTTGCAGTATTTCACATAACAATTTACTAATTAATGGCAAATTAAATGGAATTCAGCAAGAAGAATCAGAGGTTAGATTACTGGTGTATACTCTGTGTAAAAAGGTATGCAAATATCTTCAACCCATTTGTGGTTCATCAGTGGGAAATAATAGCTATTCTACTTGAAAATTTAGCATGCAGGAGAGCTACTAAGAAACTGAATTTGGAAATTATGCATAGTTTTGATTTAAAAAACATTTTCTAGATTAAACACTTTCTTTAGTTTTAAGGACACAATGAACTTTCTATTTTATTAACTTGAAGCACTATAGGCATCCAGCTATCCTTTACTTCAGACATTAATTATATACTGGGAAGCAAAAGGCCACTTTCAAAAATCAGTACACAGAACTTTTAATTTTCAGAGGAGTAAATGCACTGGCTAGTACTGCCCAGTTCTCTTGGGGGGGCAGGGGAGAAGGGAGAGAACAAATTCAAGACAGAATGATTATCAGGAAAGAATACACCTTGGCATTTTATAAAATGTTTTGCTTGTTTTTCTTTAAATCTCTTTGCTGTACACAGAAAAAAACCTGGCACTAACATCCAACTGCCTTAGGAATTTGTTTAATTCCCTTCTTGGTTTCAATGATAGACTTTCTCCATGAACTGGGGAAAATTTTCTCTTCCCTCTGCCTCAGTTTCCTATGTACCTGAACAGGTAGAACTTACCATAGAGAGGCATTGTGAGACTAAGAGAATTCATATTTGTGAAATAATTTTACCTGTACTTTGGCAAGGTCTTTCCTAAGTGAAATATTTTTATGTCTATATGAACATCCACACGAATCATTAAAAAACTTTGATTTAGGAAATTGTGAATGAATTTGGAAGATGAATGCCTCCAATGTGATATTGCTTGTTTTAGATGAATAGAAAATAATATATTGGGGATTATTATAATGTTGTGAGGGAAAGGAAAATTCAGTGCCATTTCCTTTTCCATTTTCATTTATTTGTGCCCTCAACATCATTTTAACTCAGATTAGGAACCAAATGATGAGCCTTTGTTCTGAGGGATATTACTCTAATGTGATTTATTACCTGTGTGGTATGCTGAATAGAACTCTGGATATTGTTTAAGAAAACTTGGGTTCAAATCTAGACTTCACTGTCTGTGTGACCTTGGATAGATTAAGTCTCCTCTCTGGGCCTCAGTTTTCTCATCTGCAAAATGAAGGGTTTGGATTTCACGATCCTCAATGTCCCTGTGAGCTCTAAATCTATAATCCTATATCCCTCTTCAGTATTGGGCGGATCATTTCATTTCCTTAGACTTCAATTTCCTCATCTGTAAAATGAGAGTATTAAAATAGATGAATTTCAAGATCCCCTTAAGTTCCAAATCCTATGATCCTCTGTGGTGGTCCCAGTAATAACATTTGTGTTTTGTAGTTATGCTCTAAAAAGTGCTCTGGCACCTGATAAGATGAGGAAACCAAGGTTCAGGGAAGGTAAGTAACTTGCCCAGAATTACATAGTACTCAGTAACAGTACCAGAACACCAAACTATGTCTCTCCGACTCCATCTACAACACCCTTTGCTAAACAATTACTCAATGTAGCAGTCCTTTCAGCAAGAAGAAAAATATATGTTAGAATGATCAGCTAATGAAACATTCCAACCAAATGAACTGTGGTAAAATTGGAAGAATAATGGGAAGATAAGCATGCCCCCTGCTCGAGAAAGACATACATTGAGAAAGCATTCCTCCATATCTCTCTGCCAAAGTCCTCCTCCAATGCTTCATAATGAAGTAGAGGTGATCTGGGCTTTTTCCAAGGCTATGCCATCAGGGCACAAGTTCTGAGAAGTTGGAAAGGCTTTAAATGTGGGGCCAATGATGGATTGTAGAGTTTAGACCCTAAGCTTAAGGCTGACTTAGGTCCTAAAACCAAAGATGATAGACAGAACAGGATTGGTGATTTATTACTACTATTTAATTCAAATAAACATTTATTAAGTACCTATTATGTGCCAGGCACTATGCTAAGTGCTGGGACACAAAAACAGGAAAAAGACAGTCCCTTCCCTCAAGGAGCTTACAAACTCCTCCTCCTCTTCGTCTTCTTCCTCCTCCTCCTCATCCTCTTCTACCTCCTTCTCCTCATACTACTATTACTACCACTACTACTACCACCAACACCACCACCACCACTACTACTACTACTATCACCACCACCACCACCATTACCAGCACTGGACAACAGCAACTCACAACTCATTAGAGCCTGATTCAGGATTTGCAGTGACTTTGATGTTCTTTCTCTGCTTCGTCAAGGTTTTAAAGCTTTGCAAGTATTTTTCATACATTGTGTCATTTGATCCTCACGACAATCCTGGGAAAGATAAGTTTTACTGTTAAACCCATCTTACAGGTGATAAAATTGAGATCCATAGAGGTCCAGTGACTTGCCCAGGACCATGCATATAAGGTTTGCAGCAGAATGCAAGCCCAGGTCTTCCTGTGAGGCCTGCTTCTTGACTTCTTAAGTGATGCCTAATATCCTGTGTGAATGCTTGCTTTGTGATTATGGGATTGAATGAATGAGTATGCTTTGATTTAGTCTCTGATCCTCCCATGTAAGACTTCAGAATACAACAAAAGCAAGAGCACAATGCTGTTGAGAGAGAGAAGCATCACAGTGTGGTGTGAAGAATGCCCACCAGAAAAGTTAGGAAACCTGAACTTTAATCCGGACTCTGCCATTAACACTCGTTGCATGACCTTGGACAATTCACCTAGTTTCTTATTTTTTCATCTATATAATAATGGTCCCTTACAAGTGTTTGACTTGCACATAGCTAGAAAGTGGCAAAACAAGAATTACAAAATGTAGGGTTTAGACAAGACGAGTTTGGAAATCCTTTCCAGGTCTAAAATTCCATGCTTTCATGACTCATATTATATTCCATATTAGATTGTTTCATTTTGGCTTGAAAGCCCTTTTTATCTCTTATCTTTCTCACCTCTTTGACTCTATGCCCTTCACTTCATCAAAGAAGCCTTTCAGATCTCCTTCTCTCTCCTATTCCCATTAGCAGCAGCCTATCCATTCCTTTATTCCAAAGACTCCTCCAATCTCCTTTCCTTTCAGAAGCTAGTCCAGGTATGCAGACTATAAAAGGATAACTTGA
Organism: Petaurus breviceps papuanus; assembly: GCF_028583685.1. Classification (NCBI taxonomy): domain Eukaryota; kingdom Metazoa; phylum Chordata; class Mammalia; order Diprotodontia; family Petauridae; genus Petaurus; species Petaurus breviceps. The sequence continues at coordinate 2,020,695 of NW_027187336.1, forward strand.
CTTAGGCCCCATTCCCATCATGTTGCCACACCTCTGGCCTCCTCTCTTTTATCTCACTGCTAATATGATTATTCAAAGTTAGAAGGGAGGGACCTTTAGAGATCATCCTGCCCAATCTTGTAATTTTACAGATGAGGAAATTAAAGAAGACAAAGTGGAAGGTTTGCCCAAATTAACACAGCCAATCAATGACAAAATTGGGACTAGAACCCAGGTTTCTTATGTTCAATAAATAATCTTCATTTCACTTAGCTATGTTACCTGCTTATTGGAAAACAAAAAAAAATTACACTCCTTTCTCTTTTCATACTTATAAAAATAAACAACAATAACAGTAATAAAAAATAGCTGGGTGTTTTTTATTAAGCACTTTACAAAGTGCCCCTCAAAAGTAGTCATTGGATGGTTCAATGTCAACTTGGAAAGGAATCTCCAGTAGGGTACCTAGAGAATCTGTGCTACTTGACATTTTTCACTCATGTTTGAGGAAAGATATCAATGTCATCCTTGTCAAATTCTTAGGTGACACCAAGCCAGAAAGGAATGCTATCATGTTGGATAGCAAGGTCAGGTTCCAAAAAAATCTTGAACAATGGACTTAAGCAAATAAGATGAAATCTAATAGGGATAAATGTTACACTTGAGCTCAAAAAATCACCTTCCCAAAATATGGCACACAGGCAAGGCATGGATGCACCGCAGTTCATAAGAAAAAGATTGGGAGATTTTAGTGGACCATAAGCTCCATACCAATTGACACTGTGACATAATAGTAAAAATAACTAATGCAATTTTGGGTTGCATTAAAAGAAGTTTACTTTCAAGGCAAAAAAGATAATGGGTCTACTGTGTTCTGCCCTGGAAAGACCATATCTAGAGGACTGTGTTCATTTCTGGATGTCAAATATCAGGAGGACGTTAATAAGCTAAAGTAAATCACAAGAAGGGAAGCCAAATGGTGAAGAGTTTTGGATTCATACCACATGGAGATTGCTTGAAGAAACCACGGATTAGTTTAGACTGTAGAAGAAGGGATTGAGTGTTGGGTTGTGGGGGATGGATCTGTGACCTGAAATGTCTCCTCTTCTTTTATATTTTTTAATTGTGTGTATACATATACATATATACATATGTGTATATGTTCTCTCTTCAAAAAGAGTAGCACATCTTCAAGCACAGGGACCATACTTCAGATTTTATTTGTGTCTTAATACAGGCACAAAACTTGAACCTCAGACTTCCCGTCCTAGTTGGGAATATGGACATAGAACATGCTATGAAAATTAATTTTTTCTTAATATTAGGTCACATTAGGATGAGGTCATATTAGGATGATGTTAATACTCTGCTTTGAATTAACAAATATTTGCTGAATAATGAATGAATCAAATCAACATCATCAACTTTCAGAAACTAGATTGTAGTTGTAGTGAATGGTAACTCGACTTTGAATCTGCAGGACTTGAGTTCAGATCCTGCCTCAGAAGCTTACTTACTAGTTATATAATTCTGCCACATTTAACCTCTTCAAGAAGTTTTTCCTGGGCCCTCTCCTCCCCACCTCTGCCACTGCCCGAGCCTTGCTTCTAAAGTTTCCACTTGCTTAAATCTTGTATGTACATCATTATTGGCATGTTGGCTCCCTTCCTTCCCCATTAGAATGTGAGCTTCTTGAAAGCAGAGATCATGTTTTGACCTTTCTTTGTACGCTTTATAAATGTACCTGGCACAAAGTAAGCAGTTAATAAACGTTGTTGGTTTTTTTTTTTTATGGTGATGAGGATAATGAGGATGAGGATGATGATAAAGAAAGAGTGACCTTAAACAGCTAAGAAGAAATTAATGAAGCTACTATAATATCCCATTTCCTTGAAATGAGGTTGGTTTCCTAAGATGTGGGGTAGAACTAAGTTCTCATGCTCTATGGGGATTAATAAATGTTTGCTTCAAACGAAACAGGATTGAATTAGAATGTGTTGCTTGAAATGAAATTTATATGCTTTTAGCCAAAAACCATTTCTTCACACTCTGTCAGGACCTTAGAGCAACTATCCTGGGCTTTTTGGAGAGCAGGGATGGAATGTTAATCTGAGCCTTCGTCAGAGCAAGAGATAATTCTGAAACCAAGTTTTCAAAGCCTTTAGGCACTCTTGTCTTCGCTGGAGGGCTATTGCTCTGGTCTTACCCTGCTCCTCCAATCCCTTAGCTTGAACCAGTAGGCTTCCCCTGCCCCTCCTGTCTCTGATCTTCTGTTTTCCTCACTTTGGCTTGACAGCCTAATGTCAAGTGGTTCTCCTGTACTCCTGACTTCATTTCCTTTTTGCTGCCTCTGCTTCCTCCCCATATCCCTGTCTGCCCATCCGTGACCTTAGCCTAGTGACCTAATCCTGATTTAAATTAACCCTACTGTTGCCATCAAGATTCAAAGGCTGGAACCGATCCAATCTTAGGGCCCCAGAAGAAAAGATTCTGATACAATGTGGATGTAAAAAAAAAAAAAAGCGGTAATTTATTTCCCCCCAAAAAATCTCTTTCTGTACTGACTTCTCAAGATGGGTCTAGACTTGCTTTACGGAGCTGTGACCACAGTGGAGACTGTCCAAATACCCAGTTTTATTATCCTTAAATATTCTCCCACAGACCCTGGGAAAGGGGTGAGCAAGGTAGGCCTAGAGCACAACACACAAGGGAGATAAAAGAAGGAACACTTTTCAATATTATCTTTTATAACTGTGTCTATTTTTAATTCCAGAAAATTTTGCTCTCTGTGGTACGTGGGTATTCTTATGAGCCACAATGAAGGCTCTCTGCCTCAGGTACAGAATAACACACAGGAGGTGTAATTTTAAAACATGGCCTACAGTGGACAAATGCTTTGTCCCAGCCTTACATATACATTGCCAGTTCTCAATTGCCTTACACATAAGAAAGCTTTGCTTCCTCCTAGATCTCTGCTGAATAAGGAAAAATTGGATTTAAATGGGGAAAAGACCTAAGAGGTTATTTAGTCTAATTCCCTTGTTTTACAGATGAGGAAACTGAGAACAAAAGTAGTTAAGTGGCTTACCCAAGGTCATACAGAGGCAGAGATGACATTCAAACCCAAATTCTGTGACTCCAAATACAGAACTGTTTCCACTGCCCCCATGACATCTTGGAAAAACAAAACAAAACAAAACAAACAAACAAAAAAACAGAACACCTCAAAGAAATAAGGTTTAGGGGCTTAGCTTTATCTTAAAGAAGTATGTATGTAAAGGTGGCTTTCTCTTCAGTCATCTCAGAACCAGCAAATAGAGCAAGGACAGCAGGTTGATAATTACAAGTATTGAATCAAAAAATATTTCCAAAATCCCACCAGAAAGACTCAGCAGGAAGAATCCATGTCCTATCTCATGTCCTATGCCCTGACATAATACCCTTTAAGTCTACAAATCCTTTCCGGGCAAAAAGTTTTCTAGATTTTAATCCTACAAATGCATAAAACCCTACAATTTTCTTCTTAATTAGTGCTATATAGAAGCCAGCATGATATAACTGCTTGAAAGGCAGATTTAGAGTGAGTGGTCCTCATTTTTAAACCTGGTTCAAATACTTACTAGTTGTATATCTTGTATATATTTCAGCATTCTGGGCCTCAGTTTCCTCATGAGACAGCAGAATAAAAATTAATAAAATTTCATAGCGATTATAGTGTTGGAGCTAAAAGAGACCTGAGAGGTCATTTAGTCCAATCAGCTCATTTTATAAAGGGAATTTTTTTTTATTGAAATTAATCAACCCTTGGTCTCCTCACCCATATTTCAATGCTTTTGTCACTATACCGTGGATCAACCCCCTCCCTCTTTTTTTTTTTTGTAATAATTATACAGTGATGGGGCAATGTAGCTATCAAAGCTCCTTTACATTTCATATCTAAGACTCATAACATTGCTGTGAGGTAGGTGTAAGGATGAGCTCATCCCCATTCTACAGAAGAGGAAATTGAGACATTAAAAGACTAAATGTCTGTCTTCAGTAGTCAAATCTGAAAAGAAAAGCTATTTCTTCTTCCTTGCAAGTTGCATTTGCCTTCAGAAAGGCGATGGTTTGGGAGTGGCTGAACTAGGTCCATGTGGGTTCAGTAAGAGATGATTTCCTATTGTCCTCAATTAATTGGTCCAAACAAACTCAGCTGAGCAAACTACATCAGTATCCCTGCCTTTCTCCTTCAGGGCCTCTCCACTACAAAGAACCAGCCAATCACACGAGCTCACACCAAATTGTCCTGAGATGTTGGACAAATGGGGCTGGTGGGGGCCTCGATAAGATTGCCAAAATCAATTTTAATTGTGCCTCCATGACAGGATAAAATATTTTTGTTTTAATATTGTTTAGATAAAAGGTATTGTAATATTTAAAATGTCTTATTGATCCCACTGCCACCACAATAAATCCTGGTGAGGATTTGAGAGCTTCACCACAGTTGATGGGCTTGCTGTCTAGGGACTGTGAGAAATAGTTTACCCTCGGCCTCATCTCCACAAGACACAGAATCCAAGGCTGGTCCAGCCCTTGTACTCTTGCCAACATCAAAAGGAAGATGCAATGATCCCTAAGCAGACACAGGAGAATTTGAGAGGATTTTTTTTTAAACAAAGGAATCAAAATATGAAACTGAATCACCTGCTCATGTTTTATTATGCTACGTTTTGAATCAATACAAGACCCCTCGTTGATGATTCCTCACCCTGAAAGGGAATACTTTTTTTTTTCCCCCAGGCAAAAACCGAATAAGACTTCTTAAGTAAAACAGATGTTACAGTCTTGTGTGGTAGGGTAGTAGGGGCTTCCCACCCCCAAAGGAGGGAGCCCTGCAAGAAAAGCCCAAGTCTGGTTGGCAAACTCCAACATCAGTGATTCTTGAGCCTTAGCTCACAGAAGTTTTCTTTTGTGTTTATGGGGGTAGGAAGAGGTTGGAGGGGGGTGGAGGGGGAGATTTTTTTTTTAAGGCAAGCCTGTTACCAAAGGATTTTAAGATACAGCAGAGATGTGAAAGGCATAGAAGATTTTCATTTCCTGTGTTATGGGGTGCAAATAATATCAGTATGAAAAACCTGGCAGGGAGATTTCAGATAGCAGTTTTTACATTGATAAGTATTTGTTCATTTCCTGACAACAAAAAATATAAATCTCTTCAGAAATTAAATACCCTGGCTTGTTGGAGCACTTTTTGTGACGTTCTGTGCTAGGCTGGCTCCCTTTCATCAGGAATCCACAGCCAGCATAATAATCACGGCATCAGTTATTATACTTGTATCAGTTCGGTGCGGCGAGAGGCTAATGCGGTGTATGGCCGAATTCTCCTACTTTTGTGTCACTTATTTTCTCTGTGGGCCCCGATTTGCATTTTAATGGAAGTAGTTTATAGACTTCTCTGCTGCCTTCAGAGTGCCACAAGTGGCATCATTAAGTGAGCTAAGCCGGATTAATGCTGATAGTAAAGTCAGATAATACAATAACAGAGGCCTCCATTTCCATTTGCATTAGGTGAAGAGAGCAGGTCTGTCTGGTGCGGGGCGATAATTTGTAAGCGCGATATGTTGTACTTGAGAGGATAAGATTAAATTTAGTGGGTTTAACTGTCATCCCAGTAAGTCAATTACTTCATCTTTTCAGGCTTTGAATTTCTTTTATAAATAAAATAAATGGAATATTGAGCTGCTCCACAGTCATTTCGAGCTCCCATGAAGAAGAATTACACAGGCTGGGCCCAAAAAATAAAGGCTTTGGATTCAGCTCCATAAACAAAATATAAACTCCATTCAAGTGCCAGCATGGCAGCAGCGCAGAAATATTGTCCATCTCTCATATCACAAGCATGACAGATTCCATTGTGACTTTAGTTTCTCCATAATAGGAAATATTTATGTTGTGCCTGCTCCTTTCTATTTGTATCTCTTAGATTGTAGAAGGAACACACTCCCATACGGAGCCATGTTCCCCTCTCTTCCTCAAACGCCCCCCCCCCCCCCATTTGCCCACAGCATCTTTATCTTTTTGTTGGTTTCTAAATATTTAGTGTTAGGGGGCGGATATTAAGAATGACTCAAAACCCAAATGAGATAAAGGTGGATCTGTTAGATTTCAAACATGTATCTGATAACATAAGGTAGTGAATTATTTTTACATTTTCTTTCCTGCTACCCCAACTCTTACCCTCCCATCTTTGTCATTGAAGATGACTTCACTGCATAAAAAGTTGAGTTATCTGATGTCAGCAAATGGGATCTTGATACATGAGCTCCAACATCTTTATTAGAGAAAGAGAGAGAAAGTCAACCATCCTGGAGAATAGAAAAATGGAGCAACTAAGATTAAGTAATTAGAATTCCTTACCCCATCACCCTGTGGTTCTTGAAGTTTTCTAGAGGCCACTGAAGTCTCAGATTTATCCTTCTTGGCTTTTGAACCTAATTCACAGGAGGGGCATTATTCATCTTGGGCTACAGGTCCTTAGACAATGCCTTCTGAAAAGCTGTCACAGAGATGACTTGCTCCTGTGGCAAATTCAGGTCTAGGCAAATAAAATAAAACCAGGTATTCAGAGGATCACAAATTTAGAAGTCTTTCTTGTCTTCAGGCACTTGAGGAGATACCAAAAAATAAAAAAAATAATAATAACCTGACATGGTTTCTGTCCTTAAGTTTACATTCTAATTAGAGTCAAAAAAGGGAAAAAGATAATTCAAAGCAAGACCACAAATAATAAATAGCTGATTGTTGTTACAGACAGTAAAGGGAGGTATAGAGAAGAAAGAGAATACTAGGGAGGTTGGGTTGGAGATCTAACTGGGAAACTGGGAAAGACCCTTAGTCCTATGTTGGTGAAATCAAGTCTTAATAAATGCTTATTGAACGAATGAATGAGTTTTCCTCCACACACTACAATACCCCTTCTCCTTCTCATATCAACACCACTAAAACTTCTTGGAAGTAAAAACTACAAATATAAAGTTATAGTATTACAATAGTCTCATCATAGTATCTGAGGACTAGAAGTAACTTTGCCTCTACCTCTATGTGATGTCACTGACTCCAGTGTTTTGACCAAAAAAACTGATGATTTGGGAGCTGAGGGGGTAAACAACCATCTAATCTGCAGGCACACAAACACACACACACACACACACACACACACAAATATTGCCTTTAGATAAATGACATCTATTTACAATGAAATAAATAAAACAACCTTGGAGCTGATGGCTTCTGTGCTAAGTGTTTTGGAGGCATCATATGAACTCTGCTAGTTGAATTTTTCTTTCACAACATTTTTATGCCATTTATAAACAACGCCTTTAAACCATGTTCTAGCCCATCTCCCTTGCCTCCTCACAGTATTCATCCCTAATTCATCTATTGAAGATTTACTCAAACCTTCCTTGATTACACATTTCAATGTTAAATGTTCCTGTAGGAACGATTTCCTTGCCTACAACCTGCTTTTTCTTTTCTCATCTAACTTTTAGTACAAATGAAAAATATTTGGTCAGCATCCTTCATATTATATTGTTCTTCACAGATTTGAAGATAACTTACAGAACTCAGTTTTACTCATTTATTTTTACTTTTTTTTTTTTGCAAAAAGAATCTGCCAAAGGAGAGGGGAAAAGGCTTCAAATAAAATTCATCATTTTCAAGCTACAGCTCCATAACCAATTTGACTTTTAGTTGTTTTATTATTCCAATTAATCTCTTTAAGCTCTCTAAAGAGTTGGCATTTACATTTTTCATTCCCATCGTTAGGAACATTTCTCTAATAATAATATTTTCTAATGCCTATACTATTGCTTCGTTTGATTTGGAGATACAGAGAGGCTATAATCAGAAACCTGAGCCTGAGTGTTCTAGATATCACTGTCCCATTTTCTCCAAAATTAGCAATGTCACGCAAGCTTTCAGATGCTGTAATTACAACCCCAGCAGAGCAGAAAAGCTCCCAACAGCCATAAAAGCTTATGCTGTTCAGAAACCAGACCGCCTTCCCTGAAATCCTGAGTATTCCTTGCTTCTTATCACCTCTGACTTCCAAAAAACACTGGAGCCTTCCCCTTGTGCCCCCTTAACACACCCCAAGTTTGTTCCCAACTGAGATTCACAATTTCTTCCTAAATGTTTATACATGCTAGTATTCTAAATAACCCTGAGTTTTTTAAACTGGCCCAAGTATTTTGTGGTTGGGAGCCTTAAATTTTTCGGTCTTCAGACTGAGGATTACTGGATTGGGTCAAAAGGTCAGGGCAGAACCAGAACAAGCAGCCTCCTACAAAATGTGATTTCAAGGTCACTGAAAATACACTCCTTGTCTTCACCCCAGACCTAAAATACCAGTCCTCACCTTCTGCCAACATGACTGAAATGCCAGTATTACTTCCTGCCTAGGATCAAGGTGTTTGGAGGCTCCTGTTAAAATGTCAATGTTATCCAGGAGGGATAATATATCAAGGCATTATCTTCCATTAACACCTGAACTCAGATGAATTGTTCAGGTCAGCTTCAGTCCCTTAGCAGGCTCTGAAGTCCTTAGGGATTGTGATAAGGATGTTTTTCCATGTAGGGAAGCAGTAGAGAAAGGTCGGGAACATTGGGGACAATATGAGCGACCAGGCCTACCTTGGGTACCATAGAGCACAGTGGACTATGGAAATTGGGGGACAAGAGAGGATAGGGTGGAGAAGAGGAGAGCAAAGGCAAATTTGACCTCTGTGCTAGCGGATACAGACTATGCCTTACAAAAATGTCTCTAAATTGCCTAAAACCATCTACCTAAATCTGCTAGCTATACAGAAAAAAATAGCTGTGGCAGTTTTGCCTGAGTAAATAACTATAAATTTTTCTTCACAAATTTTCATTGAAAAACCTACATTTCTATTCTGCATGAGGTGGGAGAATGAGGAATTCAGTAGGACCCCAGATGTCAGAGGCATGCTAACCATTCCCCCATCTCCTGACGAAAAGATCATTCCCACAGCTGCTATATAGAAGGCATGAGAGCTGAGTCACTTTGACAGTCCAGATGTTGTATGATGCTGTCTGCAAAACTCTCAGAACCATCTGATAGCTCTTTAAAAATACAAGGTGTGTTTTAAAATATCCTATTCTGCATAAGCAGGTACAAAGTTGTCATCCCCTTCCCCCATCCTTCATCTTGGCAATACTACAGACCTTTAGAATTAAGGAGCCTGATGGACACTGTGAAAACAAGGATAGGAAGGTATTTCATCCCCTGTCCTAACAGCTTGCAAAGCTTAATTTTCTCCTAGATAAAGTAGATGACAAGCTGCACACTCAGAGTTGTTTCCCTCTTTAGGCCTCAGTTTCTTCATCTGTAAAATGGGACAGTTGAAGCGGATCCTACTATTGCCTAATACAATGTTCCATACCCCCTTCACACAAATGTTTGAATTATACTGGGTGGGTGGCTTTCCCTGCCATTTCCTTTTCCCTGACTCTCTGTAAAAGGACATGCAATGCTACCTGCATGGCCTGGAGAAGACTGAGATCCTTAAGGTGACCTTAGCATATAAAGATACAGAATCTTCAACTTTCAAGCACTTGAGGACTGTAGGTAATTTCTGAACTACAGGAAGCTACAGGAAAAGCAGTACAACTTAAAGTCCCTGAGAACCTTATTCTATTGTTGACTTCAATAAAGTTACCACAGTATTTTATTTAGAAATTATTGTAGTACGCAATTTTGGTGACTGATTTGTATAAACATATATTCTTTGCCACAAAAAATATTTTACAAAATATTTAACTATTTTACAATAATGGGCACAAGTAAATACATCCATTATTATCCTGGTGGCGCATATTATATGACTGGGAATCATGGAATGCCATAAGTACCAAAGAATCAAAAAATGTGATTGACCCAAAGGGTGATGGAGAAATGCACGGTAGGTGTAAGGAGGCTGAAGTGCTTTAGTAATAAGGACTTATGTTCAAGAAGTCATGTGAAAGATAACATCCAGGAAAAGTTTAATCAGAAAAAGAGGTGAACCAGTTATGTAGCAAGATAGGGGAATAATAGATGGACAGTCAGAGTACCTACTGAAAAGGGAAAAGCTGAAAAACCTAGAAAAAAAGACCTCTAATATGTTGGGTAGAACCTCTAAGAAAGATTTTATTGCAAGACATAAGCAAAAATTGCACAGCTTGAGAATATGTGGGTGGATGGTGACATATTTTATTACAGAGAGTATACCCATCTACAGATCGATGAAAGTATTGAAGATGGGGCCTTAGAAATTATCTTTCCCAGCCCCCTTAATTTGTAGATGAGTAAAATGAAACCCAGAGAGGGAAAGCATTTTGCTCACAGTCACACAGGAAGCATTATTTAATTTAATTTTTTAATTAATAAAATTTATTTTCTCTCTCATCTTTTCCTAAACCCCAATTGAACAAAAAAGAAAGGAAAAGAAATCCCTCAAAACAAGTATACAGAGTCAAGAAAAACAAATCCTCACCATATATGTCTATTCAGCATCTTGGGTCCATCATTTCTCTCTCAGGAGGTAAGTTGCATGAGAAAGTATCACTTTTAACTGGAGTACTCAGGGAAAACTTTCATGAAGGAAGTAGAATTTGAGCCAAGCATTTAGGATGGGTAGCCTTTAGTAGGCAAAGAGAGAAAAAGGGCATTCCAGGTAGGGGGAATGGTGTTAATTGAAGGCCCATTCCAGGAAGTAAGAAGTCCAGTTTGGCTGTATTAAAAGTGTTTGTGAAAAAGAGTGATGGACAAAAAAAGCCAGAAGCATAGTCCTGGAATGGGTTACAAAATGTATGATGTAATGTGTCACTTAGCATTCCTATAAATATGAATGCATTCCACATCCACTCAATTCTCATCAGCTTTCCCAATAACAAATCTCTCCTTCAGCAGCTCTTCCACTAGCTTCAAAGGACACTCCTTGTGCAGACGAGATACCGTGTGAGAGGATAGGAAAATTACTCCTTATAAGCAAGAGCAGCTGTGCCAACGTCCATGCTCACTCAGGCAATGCAGATGGCCCATTTACAAAGTGAATTGGAAACTGTGGATTTGATTTGTGTGACTCAAGGGAAAACCCTTTACCTCTCCACGTCTCTGATTACCCCGTCTGTAAAATGGACATGATAATTCAGAGCCCTTTTTCTATAAGTGAGAACTGACCAGGAAACATCCATAAATCCCTTCACTGAAAGGCAGTATGTAAATGTTCAACAACACTCCATCACTGGCTAATGGCCACAGTAGGGAAGAACAACTTACGGATTAATGAATTAAATATCTATTTATTCTTTTCTTCCTATAGCTAATTGCTTTTCTAAGTAAGAATTTGTTCCATTTAGACATGTTAACATATGAATATACTAGCTGAGACTGAAATGCAGGTGAAAAGATATATAAGAAATACAATCATATTTTCTGTTGCTATTAAAATTCCCAGAAACTGAAGTAGGACCTCTTAAACAAAGGCAGGAATAGAAATGTAAATAGAAATACAGCTCATAAATTTCCTGGTTATCACTCCTGGCTCTGGACATTGTACAGCATTTTGTCCTTAGCTATATTAGCCTGACATAAAATCAAAATGGAACATCTATTCAAACTGTCCTTTCCTCTCCCTATTATTTTTTTTTCTCCAGGGGACACCAAATACATAGACGGCAATAATGTCTTTAACGTTTAACCAGCCACAATCCCATACCAAACACATTTACTTCAAAATCCCTGTCTCTATGTAGATCCAAAGAACCAAGGACCTACTCTAAATTTGGGCTTCAAAATCTGTTTTCAAGTATTAATTTTGAGTGGAAACAATTTTGGTTGAATTTGGGAATTGTAAATATCCCCAAAGAATTTTATAGTTCTTGGCCGCCTGTTTCTCAATTTCACTATGGTTTCAACCTAGGGGGTTGTTAGATTAGAAGTAGACAGCTTTGGCATATGGTTACTGCAAATGCCTATAACCTCCTTTAAAACATGATCTAGAAATGTTGATATTATAAATGACTTCCCCCCCCCAAAAAAAAACCAGGGTTTGCAGGAGTTGGAAGTGGAGTCCAATGCCAAAAAAGTCTTCAAATGAGGATTTCCATTCAGCAAGATCAGATTACCCATTTCATAACAAAGAAGAAAGGAAAATCTTCAAGCTGAAATCCATACACTTTCAGACCTGAAACAATGGGCCCAGTGGGGACACTGGATTTATAACTCCTAAGAAGAACTAATACTGCCCACCCCCTGGAAGGAGCCAGGGATAATTTTAGACAGGCACTTGAAAAATTCCAGTGATATTAAGGGGGCATAGAAATTCTATGTAGGGGGAGAGAGTGCTGTATTTGGAATAAATAATATAGCAAGAGCAATCCTGCCTTCAAGATTCTGTGGTAATGCCAATCCCGAGATAGGAAGACTGATTGAAGCAAGGTGGAATTAGAAAAGGCAATGATAAAGAATACAATGGTGATAGACCCAAAGCTTGAGCTCTATAGAACAAGATATATTTGTAACCATGACCAATGCCAGCTGTGCCAATGAGGTGATCTTGTCATTAGACTCATGATTTTTTCACATTTTCTAGTGGGATTGGAGGATCTTGGTATTTATAGGTCACATAATCAACATGCCTCACTTTACAGGAGAGGAAACTAAGGACCAGTGAATGCCATTAAGTAAGCAGGACACATTCTGCACCTGACAGCCTTAAACTCTGCCCCTTTCACCTGAATAATATGACAAAGACTTCCTTGATTAATCACCTACCACCTTTCTCATATCTTCTTCATGGCATATTAGATATACATTCTAGGTATTTGCACTAACTTAAATATTGTTTAAAGTATTTTAATGGAATTGTGATTTTAATGTGGGTCAAGAATTTTCTCCACCAAAACAGATCCACACTTTCCCTAAAACTAAGAGAATTGCCCTAGGCATGGAGAAGTTAAGTGGCTTGGCCAGTCATATAACAGAGGCAGAGCTTTTCCTGATTCTGAGACCAAATCTCTACCCACCTAATCTCCTGGCTTCTCACTGCCTGAATAATAACAATTTTCCTTACTACTCCTTCTTCTCCTCTTACTACTAACTACTACTACTCCTGTTATTGTTGTTGTTTAGTCATTTCAGTCCTGTCTGACTCTTCATGACCCCATTTGGGGTTTTCTTGGCAAAGGTACTGAAGTGGTTTGCCATTTCCTTCTCCAGTTCATTTTACAGATGAGGAAACTGAGGCAAACAGAGTTAAGTGACTTGCCCAGGATCATACAACTAGTTCAGTGTCTGAGGCCAGATTTGAACTCAAGAAGATGAGTCTTACTGACTCCAGGCCTAGCACTTTATCCATTGTACCATCTAGCTGCCCATTATTATCATTAATACTTTAATAAAAGGAAGAAGTAATTATACTTCAAAGAGCACTAGATGGGGCGTCTAGGTGGCAGAGTGAATAGAACACGGGCTCTGGAGTCAGGAGGACCTGAGTTCAAATCCGATCTCAGACACTTAACACAAAAACTAGCTGTATGACCTTGGTCAAGTCACTTAACCCCAATTGTCATAAAAAAAAAAAACAAAGAGCACTAGATTAGAAGTCAAAAGACACAGCTCTATCATGGACTAGTCAAGCGACCTTTGACAAACCACTCCCCCTTTCTAGGTCTCTATGTCCCCATGTGTTAAAATATAAGAATTGGACTAAAAGATATTAAAATCTTTCTGAGTTCAAAAGTTCTATGACATTAATAAGTAGCAAATAAGTGGTTATTGAGCAACAACTATGTAAAATATGAAGTTCTGGGGAGGAATTTCTTTAAGTGTAATTCGAATAAATAAGAATAATTAATATAATGATTAACTATAACATTTATATTATAATATATTCATAATTATTAATATAATTATATTATTATGACAATAATTAAATACTTAATAAAATTATATTGATAATAATTAATTAATATGATAATAAATTTTAATAAATAAGAACTCACATTCATAGAACACTTTAAGATTTATAAGGTTCTTACCTCACAACAGCCCTGAACCTGAATTTCCCCCAGAGTTGATGTTTCTCCACCCTTTGTGGGGCATTTATCCACAATCCTATGGAGATAACCATCTGGATCCCAGTAAAGTCATGAATTAACTTGTGAAATAGAGATCTGAATTCTAGTCACTGACCAGAATTCTGTCAATCAAGTCAACCAACAAATATTTATTGAGTGTCTAATGTGTGCAAGGCAGTGTTGGGTCCTGCTGCCACCATGCCATCATATGGTGATCATCACACCATATGGTCATAGATCATAGATCTCTAGTTCTCAAAGAAGTCGTTTAATACAATCTGATCATTGTTTTCAGATGAGGAAATAGTGGTCTTTGCTACTTTGCCCCTCAGGCCTTGAAGAACTTCCCTTACAGGTCCTTTTCCTGCTCTCAACACACACACACACAAACACACTTTCCTCCTGGTGGTTATAACATATGAAATATTGTTAAAGATTTGAGGTTGAAAGTTCTCTACCTCGATCCTCAAAAACCACAAGAACCACCATAGATGGTTTTTGGCCACATTTCAGAAAATGAGTACAACTCCCTTCTTTCCTACCATGGAATGGGAAAAGATCCAGAGGAGGTTAAAATCATGTGGGGGGGTTTTTTGCACCTTTATCCTACCCCTTTTGTAATCCAAGCATTTGGTCAAGATGCTTCCCATTCTGGGAATTCTGTTTCCGTTCCTAACAGCAAAAGCCAATTCAGGGCCTGTACCAAAATTTCTTCCAGGAAACCAAACATTCTAATAAGGACTATGTTGTATTAAATGACTTTAGAGATGGGACATTTTTCATACTAACTTTGAGATGTCCAAACCCTTACCTCCCCCAAAGACAGTGAGCTAAAATTCCTCTATTAAATTTAAGAGTACATTGAGCAAGACTAATGTTATCTAAGTCCTAGATAAAAATAGAATATAACTTAATGAGCAGAACAGGGAAGAACTATTAGCAATTTCATGAATTAAGATTCTGTCTAAAAGCTTCTATTATTTAGATTAATCATCACTTACCTTAGACAATCCTTTAAGATATGATCATAGATGTTAACATTAGAATGTAACAGTCAGGGACATCTAGGTGGCATAGTGTATAGAGTACCAGCCCTGGAGTCAGGAGGACATAAGTTCAAATCTGAACTCAGATACTTAACATTTGCTAGCTGTGTGACCTTGGACAAATCACTTAACCCTAATTGTCCTGCCTTCCCCCACTCCAAAAAAAGTGTAGCAGTCAAATACAGATTTCTAAAGTGGCAACATATGTAGATATTCAAACATGCTTATGAAAATGCCAACACATGTTCATATACTCACCAGTACCAACAATCTTAGTCAATCAGAACACAAAGACAACTAAATGATCAGTTTTCATAACAAAAGTTTGAATTAATGGTGCAGCTAGGTGGCACAGTGAATAGAGCACTGGCCCTGGAGTCAGAAGGAAGGACCTGAATTCAAATCCAGCCTCTGACACTTAACACTTACTAGTTGTGTGACCTTGGTCAAGCCACTTAACTCCAATTGCCCAATCTTATCCCTCCAAAAAAAAAAGTTTGAATTGAAACCTCACCCATAGACTTACTCATTGCTACAGGAATTATTAGCCAGCCACTTTAGCTGTACCACACAAAATCTCATTGATCCTGAAAGATTTGATCTACCTGATTTGCTACAGTTTATCTTCATGATAAAGGGGTATAGAAGACCAGGCCTGATGTCTCTATACCATAAAGAAGACCCTGAACAACTCATATCAATCTAAAGACGGCTAGGAGGAAAAGCTGAGAGAGATCTAGATCTGGGGTCAGGAAGACCTGAGTTCAAATCCTGCCTCAGTACTTATTAGGTGTGTGTCTCTGCGCAAATCACTTAACTTCTGTTTGCCTCAGTTTCCTCAACTATAAAATGGGGATAATAATAGTACCTATTTCCCAGGGTAGTTGAGAAGATCAAATGAGATAATATTTTTGAACCCCATAGTATAGTGCCTAGCATATTCTAAGTACTTAATAAATGCTTGTTTAAAAAAAAATTTCTTGGCTCTTTCGTTTACTTAATTTCTTTGTGACCTTGGACTAGTCATTTGGACCTGTTTGGCCTCAGATTTCTCATTGGCAAAATGAGGGTAGGAGAAGGGTATTAGACTACATGACTTGGAGATCTCTTCCAGCTCTAAGTTTTTGGCCTTATGACCTTTAAGTGCCAAAAGGACTCATTTATTGGCATCCTAAGTAACTTCATAAAGATGCCAATCTTAGAGTGTGTCCAACAGTGGAGCAGGAATCACCGTGCTGTGATATGAAAGGGAGGCGTGGTCAGCTCCAAAGTCCTGAACCAGGAAGATTGATATCTTCCATATGTCCTGACTCCACAGGTTTCACACCATCCACTGTTATGACTACTCAAAGCTACTAGATTTCCTTGCTCTGGTGAAGGAAATCCTATCAGGCCGGAGATATTTCTTTGATGTTCTGTGGCTGTGGTCCAAAACTTTTACAGGACGGCCTGGTGACAACGCATATCCTCTTGTCAAATGTCTCCATTTTGTGGGATTAGCTAAAACTCTATGGTGGGGTCTCCCTTAGTGCCTAGCTCAGTGCTTTGCACATAGTAGGTGCTTCAAAATATTCCTTGGGATAATAGGCTATAGAGCTAGAAAGAACCTTAAAGATCATCTAGACTATAATTTTACAGATGAGGCAACTATCCACTATAATTTAGCTAATATGAAACAGAGCCAAGATTTGAACCCAGAACCTCTAACTCTAAGTCCAATGTTCTTTGACTGAGGTAAGGGGAAAAAGCACTTAGCAGCTTCTGTGACTGAGGAGTCAACAAGAGGAAGGACTGGATTCAAAAGGAGGATAAAAAATATGTGCTTCTAAGAAAAATAGTAAAAAGAAAAAGTGCCACTGGCTGTTTTTGTTCTAGTTGATGTTCCAAATCTACACTGGCCTCAGTGATCAAGACTCTCCATATTTAGACCAGTAGAACTCAATGACTAGCAACATTATGTTCACTTCTAGTGAACAACTAGATATATTCTTTTTTTAAAAGAATTCAATTTATTGGTTTTTTTCAATTAAAGAAGCATTTGCTTTCCTTTTCCCTTTCATCTATTCTCAACTAAACAATACCCTTCCCCCCCAAAAAGGTAAAGAAAACCTTCATAATAAATAAACATTCATAGCAAATTCTGTCATTGGTCACATCCAAAAATGTATGTCAACATATTAAGTCCATCACTTCTCTGTCAATCTTGAACAGTCATTGAATTGATCAGAGCTCTGTCTTTCAAAATTGTTTTTCTTTATAATGTTGTCATTGTATAATGTTCATCTGATTCTGCCCACTTTACTCTTCAAGATGAGTTCTAAGAGGACTTCCCAGTTTCTTCTAAAATTATCCATTTCTTTATTTCTTAAGATGCAATAAAATTTCATTACATTTGTATACCCCAATTGGCTTAGTCAATGGGCTTAGTGCCAGTGGGCAGATGGGCACCCCTTTAGTTTCTAGTGGTTTTTGCTACTATGAGAAGAGCTACTATAAATGTTTTTTATTTATATGGCTCTTTTTCCTCTATCTTTGAATTCTTTGGGTTTAAGCCTAGTAATGGTGTCACTAGGTCAAAAAGTATGCAAGGTTTCCAGATAGCTACATTCACAAGAGTTAAACCTTCATGCATCCATTTAAACTAAGACAAAAATTCATCCTTTTCCTTCTCAACCCTTGTAAACCTTTGAAAAAATAAATACTTTAAAGTGGCAGCAAATGTTGGCTTTAATAATAACAATTCCTAATGTTTCCAAAAAAAACCCGATACAGTATTCCAAAATAAGGGAATGAAATTTTTAATTTTGAGGTAACATTTTAAATTATCTTAGAAGCTGAGGAAAACTGGAGGAGACACATTTTTTATGATATATTATGATTATTTATACAACACCAAGTGAAATTCAAAATTGAACTAAATTTCACATACACACATATATAGTTGCCAAGTTGTCAATTATTCATAAAATCTCTCATATATATTCCTTTCTCTTCTTTGGCATTGCTATCATCAAAAAGCAGGTTCTAATCACACTAGATTATTGCAATAGCCAGCTTTTCATCACCCTGCCTTGTTTCTCCCCATCTCCAATGGATTCACCTCATAGGTATGAAAATGATCTTCCTAAAACACAGGTCTGACCGCACCTCCTGCCCAGCCCTCAACACCATTCAAAAAGCCCCAATGACTCCCTATTTGAAAAGCCTTTTATAATGGGACTACCACCTACCTTTCCAATCTTCATACATTTACTCCCCTCCATATACTTGGTGACCCAGTAAGTGATACTGGCCTGCTTGCTGTTCCTTCCTCCTATCTCCTGACTGAATTTTCACTGGCTATTCCCCATACCCGGAATTCTCTCCATCCTTGTCTCCATTTCCTGGCTTCCTTGACTTCCTACAGATCCCAGCTAAATCTCACTTTTAGCAATAAGCCTTTCCCTAGCCACCTGGTAATCTTTTCCAGCACTTTTCTAGTCCTAAACTAATGTCTTCCCTCTAAGATTATTTCCAAATTATCCTGTCAGTAACTTGTTTGCACATAGCTGTTGACATACTGTCTGTCCTGTTACACTGTAAGCTACCTGAGATCAGGGATTATTTTGCTTCATTGCATTTTCTTTTGTTTTCTTTTGTCTTTCTTTGTATCTTTGGCACTTCTCATAGTACCTAACACGTGGTAGGTGCTAAATGAAAGTTTGTCCACTTGATATAAAACATAACATCACATCACTGAATTCAACCTTGTACTAATTTTCACCCTTGCATAGCTGGGTGGCTGGACCAATCAAGACAGACATTTTGTAATACTGTCAGTGGAATGGAGAAAACATATCTGAACTTATTGAGAGTGATGTACCCTTTCTTGCTTTATGCTTAGAAGTAGAAGAATTCAATCCTCTAGTAAATGTATGATGTGTCACAAGGTTCCTACTACAAACTCATTTTACTTATTTGTCTGCCTATCTATTCATTCATCTATTAATTTGTTTCTTGTTAGTTGCTGGTGAGTATTCTAAGTGAAAAATAAAAGTCCTGGTCACTAGACTACAGCCCTTAGAACCGTTCAATGATGTTTATTTCTATGGGCACTTGTTATTCATCTTTCTTTTTCAAAGAGGACAAATGATGTCATAGGACATCTTGGCTTGTATGTGAATTGCATTTAAGTGAGGCCAAGTTGCACAAAGTCATAGGCCTCACTCTCTCTTCCAGAGTGTCAGGACAAAAATTAGATGACAACCTATGGATGGGCACTTAGTCTATTGAGAAAGGAAGCTTTCCACAAAGTTTCTGTGTGCTGAAGACTTGGCCCATCTATCTCAAACCTTGAGAGCCCTAAAAAGTCTGGGGAAAATCAGAGGTGGTCATACTCTGAAGCATGTTTGTTGCAGTACTGCCTGGTTCATGGCTAATGTCTGCAATAGAGAAAAATGATTGGAAAACTAACTAGCTAAACTCCTGTTTACAATTCTGCAGCAGAGGCTGAACATTTGTTAGCTAAAATAAGACCTCATGTAGTGTTTATAAGTGTGAGCTTGTGAAAATGCTAAGGGAGCAAAGAGTAAAAGTGAAAGAGGTATAAAATTAAGCATACTTGTGAAATGTAAATACGTGCTCATTTCCTGGTAGGCACCAATGATTTCAAAAACTTAAGAGGTTTGTTAAAACACAAAAATGATTACTCTTGACAACAGAAGTATAAATGGGATCTAAATCAATTGCTAATTGCTCTTCCTGACATTGCCCCCATTAGTCTTTTGGTTGTCAAACCCATATAAGAAAGGACATGAACATGTCTCCTACACATGGGTGCACCATGTTTACATCTTTCCACATGTGCAGAGCCATAAGAAAGGGGAAATGATGCACTGTGTGCATTCTGCCTTGTGACAGAGCTTTGCAATTTTACAAAGCCCTAAGATTAAAATCTTAGAAATTTACCCTGGATCCCTCAGAAAACTTTACAGAAGTCTCACTCCTGAAGTGCTGGTAACTTTGCCCACTCATATATTTGCCTCACTAAAGGATTCATCAAGTGATCATCACATAGTCTTGGAATAAATGACTACTCCATACCTGTGATTAAAATCTCATTTTCATTAAAAATAAAATACATGCACATACATATGCATATATAGAGATAAGCATAAACAATATCATCTACTTATGTATGCATATTATATATGCACATATATAAATAAAAAGTTAAGAGGGTAGGTTAAAACAATTTGTTCCTGGTGCTTATCACATATGGAGTTGTTGAAATAGAGAATGCAATAAAATTGAATTTACTGTCATCTTTATTGGTATGAAGGTTACATTCATAAGCTTTGTTTGTTTTAATAGGTTTATTGTACAGTTGCAGACATATGCTATTACACTAGGATGGCTATGCTTTGAATATTTTTATAATTGTGGGTAGTATAAAAGTCATTTTCTGTTAGATTGCACAAATCCATTACATTAGGAGAAGGCTACATTATTGTAATAGGATTAATGTGCAACACATAAACATGATCAGTAATATTCTGTTTGATAAATTATCTCATTTTAATCAGAACGTAAAGAGATTTCAAGATAGTTCCCACTTTGATTTGCATAATTGTATCACAGACAGCCAAATTGCATTATATTCTTCATTAACAATAGATGGCCTGTATAACTATTGTATTTTGGAAGGCACTGCTTTTACGTTCATCCTGCAATTTGTCATTTGGTGACATTGCTGGGGAGTTTTGTTGGGAGAGAACAGAACCTGAAAAGATTACTTGATTTTCACTGAGTCCAGTAATATCTTGGCATTCGATTTACTGCAGTTACACTGGTGTTTGTTTTAACAAATTGCAACCCAGTGGCAGAGAACTACTTTTAAAAATCTTCTAATTTGTGGACAATTTGGCATTTATAGATTTTCGTAGCAAAACACCAGCCCTTTGAATAAACTGTGTATAAAAACATGGATTAAAATTAAGTCAGAACCGTGTGATTGATTCTATGTTTTTTCTTATGGCAAATATTCACTTGGGAGAATTTTCCCTTTTTCCACCATCTCTTCCCCAACTTCCTAAATCTAACAAGTTGCCTGATACTCTCAGGACTCTTGGGGACATGCAGTGCTTCCAGTCACTCAGTAGTGATTACAGCAGCTCTCTTCCTGATACTCTGCTAATGATGGCTGTCAACAGTCCTTGAGGAGGCTGGTAAAGTGTTTTGTACAGAACTTCAATGGGTTCCTCAACCAAGAGTCACGGGGCTCTTAGAAATGGATTCACCATTTCTCATCCTTTTCTCATAGAAGAGGAGACAAGGATTCTCTTCTACAAAACAGGTATAACATACCTGTTGGGACTACCTTGATCCAATTCAATTCACTCAATAAGCACTTATTAAATGACTATTGGGTGGCAGGCATTTGGAATACAAAAGCAAAAATGAAACAATCCCAACCTCAAAGAGATTAAAACCTACTTGGGAGGTGAGTGGTGACACATGTAAAGGTAAATAGATGTAAAATACATAGAAAATAACTTTTAAAATATTTCAAGGGGAGGAGAGCACAAACTGGGGGTAAAGGAATCACATATGAGTTCCATCTCAAAGACAACTAGAGATGCCAAATGGTGAAGGTTAGGAGGGAGAGCATTCATTTAGCACAGTGGGAGATGGGATGTCATATGGGGGAATAGAAGTTAGGCCCATTTGGCCAGAGTGCAAGAGGGGAAGTCATGTGAAATGGTGAAGAAGAAGCTGAAATACGTATCAGAGGAGTCAATGGAAAGTCACTGAAGCTGTTGGAGCAGGGCAGTGACATGGCAATACCTAGGCTCTAAGAACATCAGTTTGGCAGCTGGGTGGAAGATGAACTGAAGACAGGCAAGACTGGGTCTCTGAGCACCAGTGAGGAGGCTGTTGAACCCAGGCTAGAAGCAAGAGCAGAGGAGCATGGCCTCAAGTGAAATTATCTATCTCAAGTGTTTTACAAATTGTAAAGTGCTATATAAATGTCAGTAATCATAATTAGATGTTATTATTTTATCATTATCTCCCATGCTACATAGAGGGAAACAATCACTGAGATGAAACAATACCTTCAGTTAGAAATGAATAATGTCTTCTGAACTGCCCACATTATGGGATAAAATGATGAGCAAATTTTAAAAATTTGTTCTAACTCATAGGAAATTTTGATTTAAAGGTTTAGTTCCCTCCCCTCCCACTAAAGATATAAAAGGATTCTATTTGAACATAGCCGTGATATTTCATTGCTTATATTTGTGTAGCTTTTTTAATATTTTGAAGCATTATTATATGCATTATCTGTCAAAGCACAACTATGTAGGGCAGATACTTTTATCTCCATTTGTCCAATAAAGAAGTTTAGGCGAAGAGGTTAAGAGACAGTTGTATTGTCACATAGTAAGCCAATGGCAGAGCCAGGACTAAAACTCACACCTCCTGAGTCATAAGCCAGCTTCATTCTATCTCCACTTGTGGCACCAATGCAAATTCATAGTGCTGACGGCAACTGTAAATATGCCAGCATAGTTCTCAATCACAAAATATAACAGACTCTCCATACATAAGACAGAAACAAAACATTCATTCAGATACCAGAAAACCGATTCCCAAAACCAAAAAGCTGAATCCATCATAGTAGCATAGAAGTTAATACACAATAACACCACTGAGAGCCACACCATCTTTTAGCCTTCCCACAAACTAACACTCACAAGCCCAGCTGTCTGCTTACCTGCTGTCCTCTCTCCTTCCTCATGTAGCTGCTCTGCCTCCCAGCTTCCTGTGGACTCTGTTCCACCCTTCAGCAAATTCCTTCCACCACAGGTTCCATGTGATTATATTCAGCCTATTAGGGGGCAGGGTATATCTTCAAAGAAGGAAAGGTCTTCAAATTCCCCTAGGCTTATTAAGGGGCAGGAAAGATCTTCAAATTCCCATTCCCATTACACCAGTTTATCTTTCCAGTTTAATTTTATGTTACTTGCCTTTGTTTGCTAAGTATGTCTGCCAAACTGGCCTGCTTGTTCTGTTTTAATCCAGCCTTCCATCTCTCACCTCCATGCATTTGTATAGGCAGTCTGTGATTCTTGGGATTCACTGTTTCTTCCTCTTAGATTCCTTAGCTTCCTACAAGATGCATTTTAGATGTCTTTTCCCTATGGGAAGACTTCCTTGATGCATCAAGTTGTTCTCTCCCTTTCAAATTATACAGCATTTTTTTATTTGTGAACATGTGGTATCCCCCAGTAGAACACAAACCTTTTGAGGGAAAAGACGTTTTTAAAAATTTACTCTCTCTATGGAAAAAGAGAAGCCACCACAAAGTTTCTGCATCACTGGGGTGAATGAACTATCAAGTAAATGAATTGGAAAGGGGGAGGGATTGCCCTAAAACAAGACCCAAGGTAGGACCACTCAGTAAAGGAAATGTGCTATTGTAGCCTTCTACATTTTTCACCCTGAAGCAAAGCCCCAGTGATCCCACTCTAGTCTGGGTTCTGTAAATGCTTACTGAATTTAAGGTAATTTGAATAAATTATAGATCACAGGCGGCTAAGTGGTGCAGTGAGTAGAGCACCGGCCCTGGAGTCAGGAGGACCTGAGTTCAAATCCAGCCTCAGACATATAGCATACACACAAATAAAAACCTGGCCATGTGACCTTGGGCAAGTTACTCAACCCCAATTGCCCTCCAAATAGCAAAAAATTGAAATTAAAAAATAAATAAATAAATAAATTATAGATCACATTGAGACCAAAAGATAACTCTATGAAATAAAAGCTTTCAAGGTAAAAATTCTGGAAGATTGCTATAGTTACAGTGTATGGTTAAACTTTTCTGCAAAGTTTAGAATATAAATCCATTGGAAGATAATGAATTGAAAGCATTTTCATGTGATAAATCAAATGTGGTTTATCTAATAGGATCATGGAATTCTAGAGCAGGTAAGAACCTTAGTGATCCTCAAATTCTAGGCCCTAATTTTATAGATGAGGAAATCTTTTTTTTTTTTTTATAGATGAGGAAATCTTGACCTATCTAAAGAGGGAAGTGACTTAGCAAGGTCACACAATTGCTGTGTGCCCAAATTTCTTTCACTACAGCTCACTAAAAAGTTAGAAAATAGAAAATGAATCTTTTACTGCCTCTCTCAGGGAAATAGTCTTCTACTTGTCAAGGTCAAAGTCAGAAATAAGACATAACATTATTTTCCAGGCTGCATGTGAACACACAACAACAAACAATATTTGTCTCACCTTCGTCTGCTAATTCATTATTTATTAGACTCTTGTATCTCCTCACACCAAACTTACAAACTTACAACATAGATCAAATTTATCTTTGGTGCCAACCAGACTTTCAATTCTCAACCTTACCCACTCTATACACCTCTCTTGCTTACCCATACCTTTCTAGGACCCCTGTCTTGATACAGGCACAAGGTGCCTGCTGTCAGGAAGGAAAGTGATCTGATTTACTAATTCACCTCATGGTGTGAATGACAATATGCTACCTCTTTCTAAAATATGTCATCAGAAAACAATGTTTCAGGGTGATGTTCCATCCAAAGGGATACAGCAATTTCAGGTACCAAAGGAGGAAAACTATTGAAGAAGTTGTTTTGGAGCAGGATTGGGAGATAAGGAGACCTTTTGGTACCTCTGATGTTTGGGTGATCACCTATTCCATCACTGGGCAAAGTCAATCCCACATTTCTCTGGGCCTAGGGTTCAGCTATGTATATACAACATACATATTGTATTCCTTTTGTTTAGCAAATTATAGTATATATAAAGAATTTTACAAACCATGAAAGCTAAGTAAATGTCAGCTATTACCGATTTTTAGTAGCTGCTGTGAAAAAACTCACAGAAGGCATAACAGACCTGGAAGAGACCTCAGAGCCCCTAGGGACCATCTAATCGAACCCCCTTATTGTCCTTCTGGAAAGTGGTAGAAGCAAGACTCAACAAACTATAAATCCAACAATCACTCCACTCCACAAACTACCTTCCATTACTATCCAAGTTATAAATAAGAGGCTTGATTCTCTCCTAGAGTTAAAAGGGAGGATAAGACTAGCCTTTCTCATCCAGTCTTCAACATGTCATTCCCTACATATGAATTCAGTAATAATAATAACAATAAATAATAATGCTCTTAACCATAAATATCAATACTTCGAGAATTTAAAATTTTGTCATGTCCACAATGCTGACTCTCACCTCTATGCAACTTAACGGACACTCAAGAATCATCAGTGCCTCTAGGATAAAATAGAAATTCATGAGTCTGGCATTTTTAAATTCTTTTTGCTTTTTGGAGGGGGGAAGGAAGGGCAACTGGAGTTAAGTGATTTGCCCAAGGTCACACGGCTAGTAAGTGTTGAGTGTCTGTGGTCAAATTTGAACTTAGATCCTCCTGACTCCAGGGCCAGTGCTCTATTCACTGCATCACCTAGCCTTCCCCACAGAGTGTCAAGTCTGGCATTTAAGGTACATTGCAATATGTCTCTAGCCTAACTCTCATTTTTATTTCATATTACTTTCCATGACACCTTCTAGCCAAATTGGTCCTCTCATTGCTCCCTGAACTCAGAATTTTGTTCCCTGATTCTGCCTGGAATACCTTGTTTTACACAGAAATTCCTCCTATCTCCCACTACTTAAAATCACTGGTTTCCTTCAAAGATTAGCTCAGATTACCCCTCCTATAAGTCAAATCCTTCTAGTTATTAGCACTCTTCTGCTGCTAAACTTGTTTTTAATTTATCCGTGTACAAATTCTACCCTGTGATAGAATGTAAACTCCTTGAGAATAGGAACTGTTTTTATTTTGGCCTTATATTCTCACATAATTAATTTAATAAGCATTATTTTGGCTTTTATGAAGAAAAACAAGAAGTTTTTATGTATCATTTTTATGTGCTAGGGAACCATGCTTAAGTGCTGACTATCCAAAAAGAAAAAAATGCAAAAAAATGATCCCTGCCCTCAAGGAAGTCACAGTCTAAGGGGGAGACAACAAGCAAACAAATGTGCAGAAACAAGATGTTTACAGGATATTGCAGTAATCTCAGAGAGAAGGCACTAGAATTAGGGAGAATTGGAAAAGACTTCCTATAAAAGGTAGGACTTTAGCTAAGACTTTATTGAAGCCAGGGGAGCCAGGAGACAGAGATGAGGAGGGCTTCATAAATGTTTGCTGTATTGATCTAATTTGAAGGGCCTTCGAGAGTTCCCATAATCTGAAAACAATCCATCAGCTTGCACTCAATCTGGTGACAAGCTTCTTCAAATTTAGAGAGGCTGATGCTTGAATATTCGACATCTAGTCCATCACCTAGACAATACTTGAAGCCCATCCAGCTTTGTAAGACCTTCCAGAGCTTGTATTTTGCTTTACAAACCAGGAGTAACATCCATTAAAACAAAAACAAAAAAACTAGAAGATCATCCTAGTCAAGTAATAACAACAATAACATCAGTAATAGCCTGGATTCCCTCCAACTGTAAGAAGTCTTCTACTTTGATATGGTCTAGTGGAAAATCTCTGGATTTAGAGGACCCAGGTTCAAATACCTCCTTGGATACTACCTACTCCTGTGACCTTTGGTGAGTCATTTAACTTTGATGGGCTTCAATTTCCTCATCTGTAAAATGAAAACACTGACCCAGTTGAGGGGCTTTTAATGGAGGGACACAGAGGCCCTCCCCACTCCCAACACATGAAAGGGTCCATGTAAAGCTTTTGGGGATCTGTGAATTTGGGAAGGTAAAAATGTACTTCTTAATTTCACCAGACTGGTAAAGGAGTTCATGACACACAAAAGACCCTGAAACAAAGGGTCTGTAAGGTCACTTACAGCTCTAGATTTAGAATCCTATAGCATATTTCTGCTAAGACTGGACCTTTAAGAGGCCAGCCTTTCTCCTTCCATTAAAGGCAAGGATGAGTTCAAAGCTTCAACAGAACACAAGAGTGTCTATTGTCACCCACTTCACACCTTGTCATCAGAAAGCCCCAACCACACAGAGGAAGTCTGCTTTTCTGACAGAGAGTGAATCAGGCTAGTCTGTTTTTCATTATCTGCGTTATACCATAGCTGCAAAGAGATCAACAGGGTATGTATCCTCAGAAACACTGCTTCTTGCCTTTGCTTTGTAAAGAAATGTGTGATTCCAGGAAATTTGTCCTCTAGGCCTAGCCTTTGATGGGTGTTGGTGCCCCATGCAAATGAGACTGAGATTAGCCAGCACCTTCCATAAATAATTTTCACTTTGTAAATGATGTGATCATATGCAGCTTCCAGAGCCAAAGACCCAGATGCAGGAAGTGAGTTTGATGCCAAAGACATTCCTCAAGCACATGGCGTGCAGAAGCACAATGTGCTGGCATTCTTTGGGAGATGAGTTTATCACACACTTCTTTATCTTTGCTCCTATTCTATGGTCAATCTAGAGCTGGGGTGGGGAACCTGCGGTTTGAGGCCACATGTAGCCCTCTAGGTCCTCAAGTGTGGCCCTTTGACTCAAAGGTTCCCCACCCCTGGTAGAGAGAAAGGGAAGGCAAGACTAGCTCTAAAGGACACCTTTAGACCATGGGCCTGTATCCTGATTTCAATGTATCATAAATGGGGAGTGTCCCATGGAAGAGTGATGCTCATTATTATTGTTACTCCTTTATTCAAATTTCCCTCCCTCTTATCTGCCTATTCACATAGAACCAACAGTGTTAATGCCATAAATTAATGTCATTCAATAAGCATTTGTTAAGCTACTACTAAAGTTCCAGATCATGTGCTAAGTGACAGGGATACAAAGAATAGTTAAAGAAAAAAACAACAGTACCTGCTTTCAAGGAGTTCACAGTACAAAGGAGAGTCATGCAAACAACTATGTACAAACAAGATATTTGCAAGATAAATTGGAAATAATCAACAGAGGGAAGACACTAGCTTCAAGGGGGATAGGGAAAGTTTTCTTGTAGAAGGTGAGATCTTAGCTGGGATTTAACGAAGGCCAGGAAAGCCAGAAGGAAAAGATGGAGAAGGAGAACATTCCAGGAATGAGGGCCTGGAATCAGAAGATGGAGTATAAGAGAAATAGCAAGGAGGTCAGTGTCTCTGGATTGAAGGTGGAAGAAAACTGAAAAGAAGGGTGGGTTGATTATGGAGACCTTTGAATGCTAGAGGATTTTATGTTTTAATCTAGAGGTAATAGGGAGCCACTAAAGGTTATGGAGTGGAGTGACATTGTCAGACTTGTACTATCATCAGGAAAGGGACTATTACCTAACCTTTGAATTACCCCTGAGTGCCCAGAATAGTGCTCTACACCCAATAGGTGCTTCTGTTTGTTAAATGGTGACCCCATTTAAACTTTACTACTCTTCCATACCTAAAAGGTTGAACTTGAAGGCAGTAAGAACTCTGTAAAAATCTCATCTCCAGTTACTTGTGTGACCATGGGCAGGTCACTTAATATTGTTGAGCCTCAGCTTCTTCATCTGTAAAATGAGGATACTATGACAAGATAGTATATGACTGAAACAGTTGCTATGAGGCTCAAATGAAAAATGAGAAAAAGCCCTTGGCAAATCTTAAAGCATTATGTAAATATGAGTTATCATTATTATTCCCATTCTCTAAATAAATAATAACTTGCATTTCTATAGTAATTAATTTTTTTGGCTTTTTCTTTTTGGATGGGAGCGGGCAGGGTAGTTGGGGTTAAGTGACTTGCCCAAGGTCACACAGCTAGTAAGTGTTAAGTGTCCTCCTGACTCCAGGGGCAATGCTCTATTCACTGTGCCACCTAGCCACCCCAATTGAATATTTTTTTTAAAAAAAAGCATTTTCTTCATAGCAAACTTGTAAGATACAAAGTATATGTACATATGTATGTGTATGTATATACATACATATATATATAAGATCATCCTCATTTTACAGATGAGGAAACTGAGGCTCAGAGGCTAAGTAACTTGCTTATGATGTGATAGCATAAACTGCAAGAATCAGAGTCAGGATTTGAACCTGGTGCCTTGGTGTTCTTTTCAATCATACTATAGCCACCTTTCTCTAAGACAGTAATTATATCAGTAAAATAATAAATTATCATGGAAGTGATTTTAATGGAAGTGTACAACATAATATAATGCTTTATTATATTTTGTTTCTCATCGTTCTCAGGTTGTCTCAATTGTGTAAATTCCATCTAACCAATTAGAGGGGGAGGAAAAGGAGGAAGAAGAGGAGGAGAAAGAAGAGGAGTAAAAGGAGAAAGAAATGGAAAAGAAGAAGCAGCATCTGTATAGCTTTTTAAGTTGTACAAAATGCTTTACCAATTTTACTTTATCTTATCCTGGACTATAAATTTCTTCAGACTAGATTGTGTGGTGAAAAGAGCACTCAATTTGGGGTCAAAAGATGTGTTTGAATTCAGTTTCACCACTTATTCTCTATGTCACCTTGGTCAAGTCACTTAACCTCATCTGTAAAATGAAAGGGTTTTACTAAGGAACCTCTAAGGACTCTCCCAGATCTAAATTCTATCATCCTATGATCATTAGGTTTTTCTTTGTCTACACAGTCCCCTAGCACAGAATTTGACTATTTTGTAAACCGGTTCCCTCCTACTCAAGTAACTTATTACTTGATAAAAGGATGGTAAAGGTGAATAAGAAAAGGTAAGCCATTTCTCTTTCCAGTAGTTAGAACTCTGGGCTTAGAGTCAGAAATACCTGAATTCAAATTCAATCATTTGCCAACTGTGACAGTGGACATCTTTAAATTTTCTGTCTGCTTCAATTCTCTCACCTGTAAAAAGGGGATAATAATAGCACTTGCCTCACAGCATTGTTGTATACACCATTGTATACAACTTGTGAGTGTGTGTGTGTGTGTGTGTGTGTGTGTATCAGCTAGGTAGCACAGTGGACAGAGTGCAGGGACTGGAATAAGAAAGTCATCTTTGTGAACTCAAATCCAGCCTCAGATCTAGCTATGTGAATCTGGGCAAGTCACTTATCCCTGTTTGACTCAGTTTCCTCACCTGTAAAGTGAATTGGAGAAGGAAATGGCCAAGAAAACCCCAGATGGGGTCACAAAAAGTTGGACAAGACTGACAATTGCTAGACAACAAAGATAGATACATAGAGATATATGCATACACATATATAATGTGCATACTCATTTACATACACATATCACTTTGGCAAAACATAAAGTACCATGTAAATGCTAGTTATTACTATTTTCATTGCTTAAAAAGTGAAATACTGATCCTCCTTCCTTCTAGAGAATTCTCAAAGAGTGAGAGATGACAAGAGGTGTTGTTGGATACCACTGGCCTCACTCTGGTCTATGAGTCTCTTACATAATTGAAATAAGTCCCAGGGTTTCTTGCTTAGGAAAGCTCCCTATCATGCAAAAGATCAATGAACCATTCTCTCTTCTACTCCAGAAATTCCCATTAATTTATGTTGCTGATTTCCTACTGAAGTGTAACTCAGTCTCATTAATTTTTTTTAGATGACTCCTTCTCTGCCCTCCCCCTCTCCATCCCAACCAAGTCCCTCCCCTTCTTCTTTATATTATTTCTTTGCTTTGTTGAAGTATAGCATTTTCACAAAAGGTATGAAAACTGTCTCTCTGGATTAACAAACAAACAGGATCTGGCCTGATAGGGTCAAGAGAGAGGCAAGGGCTCAATGATCTCTAAAAGAGCCTCTCCAACTTTTCTCACTCCTATGAGTAATAAAACACTAGAGTGGACGTCACCTCTAACACTTACCAGCCGTGTGATCTTGGGCAGCTTACTTCCTGTCTTTGGCCCTCAATTTCCTTATCTGCTAAATAAGAAAGGGTTGGATTTGAGAACCAGGATTTAGCACAAATAAGTGCAGCCTAAGAGTTATTCATTAGCCAGTCAGCCATCCAGTTACTCAACTGTCAAACTGATGCTCCTTAAGCATAAGCCTGATCATTACCCTTCACTCCCGAGGCTCCCTATTACCTCCAGGATCAAATATAAAATCCTCTGTTTGACTTTTAAAATCCTTCATCAGGGCTTTCCAGGCTTCTTACACCTTTTCCCTCCCCCATCCCTCACCAACCCTTCAATTCAGTAACACTGACCCTCTTGCTGCTCTTAGCCCACAACATAATATTTCTTTCTTTTTTTCTTTTATTAAGCAATCAGGGTTAAGTAACTTGCTCAAGGTTACACGGCCAGTTATTTCTGGGTGTGGTGCTGAGTGTCTGAGCCCGGGATTCGATCTCCAGGTTGTCCCAACACTGGAGCCGGTGCTCTTACTCGCTGAGCCACCTGGCCACCCCTAACCAATTGGGGTTAAGTAACTTGCTCAAGGTTACACGGCCAGGTGTTTCTGGGTGGGTGCTAAGTGTCTGAGCCCGGGATTCGATCTCCAGGTCTTCTCAACGCTGGAGCTGGTGCTCTTACTCGCTGTGCTACCTGGCCGCCCCAACATACTATTTCTTATTTCTGAGTTTTCATTGACTGTTGCCCTTGACTGAATTTCTCTCCCTCCTCATGTCTGACCTCTGGCTTCCCTGGCTTCCTTCCAGTCTCATCTGAAGTCCCACCTGCTAAAAGATTCCTATTCTAGCCCTCCTTAATCTTAGCACCTTCCCTATGAAATAACCTCTGATCTACCTCACATATATTTTGTCTGTAAAGTAGTTAAGTGACTCAGTGAGAGACAAAGAGGATAAAAGTAGACAAAGTGCTAGAGTCAGAAGACCTGAATTCAAATCCTGCCTCAGGAACTTACTAGTTGTATGACCTTGGGCAAATCATTAATCAGTTTGCCTCAGTTTTCTCAACTGTAAAATGAGGATAATAATAACACATACAACACCAGGGTGGTTGTAAGGATCCAGTGAGATAATATTTGTAAAGCATATAGCATTGTGCCTGGCACATAGTCAGCACTCTATAAACGTTTATTCCCTTCACTTTCCCTTTCTCTGTCTCTCCACCAACATCTCTCTACACCACCTCCTACCCCCATTAGACTATAAGTTCCTCAAGAGCATGGACTGACTATGTTTTGCCTTTCTTTACATTCCCATGACATGACATAATCCCTAGCACATACATAGTAGGCACTTAATAAATGCTTGTTGACTTATCAACTGACAAAAGTAAGCATCTATCAAGCCCTCACTATATGTCAAGTGCTATTTTAAGTGCTAGAGACACGGACAAAAATTGATCCTGTCCTCAGGGATGGGAGAGACAATGCATCTTCACACATACAGGTATATACAAGACCTATATAGGGTCCTTTGGATGTAATCTCAGAAGGAAGGCACTGAGAGGGACTGAGAAAGACTTCTTACAGAATGTAGGCTTTTTTTCTGAGTCTGGAGGCAAGTCAGGGAATGGAGGAGGCAGAGGTGAGGGGAATGTCCCAGGTATGAAGAGTGCCAATGAAATGGTGCAGAGTTTGGTGATGGAGTGCCCTATCCTGCTCTGGGGAGGGGTGTAAAGTGTCAGAAAACTGATAAGGTAGCAAAGGGCCAGGTTGTGAAGGGTTTAAGAGTCAAAAGAAGAGTTTGGATTTTTTCTTAATTTGATCTGATCAAGGAAAAGAAAGGCTTTTAAAAGTGATTAGCATTAAGAAAAAAAAGTCATTCAATTTGGCAATTAAAAAGTCATTGGTAACTTTGAAGAGGGGAATTTCAGTTGAATGATGAGACTGGAGGCCAGACAAATCATTTTTAGATGATTACTATGCTCTAAGCATTGTGCTATGACTGGGGGATAAAAAAAGGCAAAACATTATCATTGCCTTCCAAGAACTTAACATTCAAACAGTGAAAACTATGTGCAAAAACTATGAGCACCCAGGTTAAACATACTATAAACTGAAGGTAAATAGCCTTGGATTTTGAAGGCCTCTGGCCATTAAAACTGGAGTGTTTGAGGTCATATCCAAAGGCCCAAATTTAAGGAGTTTTAGAAACTATATGACTCTAACTTGAGTACAGGTATAATCTTTAAAACTTCATTTATTCATCCAGAATGACTTCACCCACTGTCTCACTGTGTAAAAATATTAGTCCAGAGCAGTGGAAGGAGTGTCAGGTCACAAGACGAGTTCAAGGTCCAAGTCTGCAGCTTATTAACTATAGAGATTCAGACAAGTCACCCTCTGACTTCAATTTCTTCACCGGTAAAAATTAGGGATTATAGGGTTATTTATTTAAAGCTGAAAGATACGTAAATCAACTCACCCATTTTATAGATGGGAAAATTGAGGCCAGTGGAGATTTAATGATTGGCCAAGATCACAAAGATAGTAAGCACTAAGTTCCCCTCCAGTTCCAAAGCTATGACTCCATGTCAAGCCTATCTTCTCATGAACCATGTCTAAGTAAGGAGAACATTTAGGACTATCTGATTAAAAAACCCTGTTAAACTCATCTTAGGGGAGAGAATTATATTACAGTATTTTTAGTTATCAATTTATTTTATACAACAGTAAATGCTCTTCTGAGGAGAACTACCCAAAATAATAGTTTTCTTTTAGAAATGGAGTTTCTACAGCAAGCCATGCATGAATTTTGTTAAGCTTTGTGAATTTTCTATCAGTTCTGGGAGTTACACATTTTAACCTATATAAAAATATATGGCTCAATCTCAAATGAAAACCAAAATCATTTGTAAGCTTGCTTTTTGAGGGAAGGTATAGGTAGGAACAAATTAACTTTAAAACACACATACACAAACTTTCAATTCAATACCAAACTCTGAACATACTACAATTTGTGTGCATTTAATTTTGAGAACAATCTTCTTCTATGCCCTGTCTGAAGGATGTCCTGCATCTTTCTAGAATCATTAAAGATAAGGATTTAGAGCAGGTGTCCTCACCAAGGGAAGTGAGATATTCCAGCAGCTATTTCCACTTTGTCTCTGTGGCCAGTTACTTCTCTGAGCAACACACCCAATGCTCCAGAAAATCGGTTTGCTCTGTGTTTATCCACTGCTACTAAGTGTACTCCTATGTCCAACTCTCTCCATTTCCCAAAACTAGCCTTAGATAGGAAAGCATGTATGGAGAAATCCAAGTCCATCCCCACAGCTGGAGAAATAACTCAAAGTGTGTGTCTTCTGAGGACAGAGGATGGCTGTCAAGGCCTTGTGGGAAGGACAGCCATGCACACTCCCCCAGTTACTGCAGAACTCTCCATCTCTTCCTGTACCTCCAATCCATCATGCACATCACCTCCAGATCAGTCTTCCTAAGATGTCACTTTTGTCCAGTCAACCCCTGCTTTGAAACCTTCAGCGGCTCATTTACTTGCAGAACAAAGTTCAAATTCCTTAACCTACTCTTCACAATCTGTCTCAAATACTTCAGTGATGATGGTGATATCTTTCCGTCTTTAGCTACCACTGCTCTCCAATATAAACCCCTCCACCCAGTCCAAATCATTCTCTCTCCTTTGGTTTCACCTTTCAACCTTCTGCTTCCATGTTCTTGTCCCCTTGCCTGGAACACTTCTCCCTCTTCTTATCATGTTTCCAAATCTTAGCTATACTTCCAGGCCAATGTCTGCCCAGCCTCTTCCGTGGAGTCTTTCTTAAGCTCTCCAATCCTCACAGACCTCTGTCTTCTCCCACTCTAACTTCAAATCCACAGTCTTCATCTATTCTGCTAGCTAGATTTGTGTGTGTGTTTGTAAATGTCCTGTGCCACAAGATAGGATTAAGCTCTCAGTTGAAGGTTTTATGGGTGACAAGCATATTATAAACTCTTTTTAGGCATAGGTCATTTGTTTTTTGTTTTGTTATCCTATCCCCAGAGGGGAAAAATGTGCTTTGCACATAGTAGGCACTTAACTAATCCTTGTTGAATTCAATTAAATTGAAAAAGTGTGCAATGGCTTGTTCATACTTAACTCCCAATCTGTACCAACTGTGAGTCAACGAATAGCTCTTGATGATCGTACTTGACAAAATGCATTTTCCACAAAAGAAGTTGCACGTGATTTGAAACATACATGACGTTTTTTGTATGGGCAAAATAGCATGTAGAAACCAAGCTGAGGAAAAGAACCTTGAAAGTTCATTTAAACCAGTAACCATGTGAGCTCTAGCTGCAATCCTGCTTAGCCTACTTAAGACAAGGAAAAAGCTAAAGAAAGGTGGGAAAACCAGGGGTGCTTTCCTTCTCCTGATTTTTGTAGGACTTGAATTTAATCATTCATTTTATCATAAGATGAGCATAATTAGGAAGCAATGGGGAATGACAGATAATAATTATCCCCTTTTTTTCCTAATTAAAGTTTAATGACTGTATTTCCTCAGTTACTGCCCAAAGTGGCAGTCTGCTTTATTTGTTTTTTAAGTTAACATTAAAATGCTGCCTAATTTCATATATGACTGAACACACCCTAGATCAGGTATGTGATTTATCAACAGAGATCTCTGGAATGTAGCCACTCCAGCAATAGATAAATTTGGATTATGAGGATTTGAATATCAGAGTGGTTCAGGGGAATGATTTCTATATCTAGAATCAGAGGTTCTGAATTCAAATCACACTTCTGCTAATTATTATGCTGTGTGACCTTAGGCAAGTTGCATTGGGTCTAAGTATCCTCATCTACCAAAGGAGGCCTTTGTACAAGATGGTGCTTTTCAGCTTTAAATCTCTATAGAAAATGATACAGTTACATCAATAATAAGTGCTGTTGGCAGCATTGGATCCTCTGACTCTAGGGGCAAAATTATTTTCACTACAGAGCTCTGGCACTGGAGTCAGGAAGACCTGAGTTCAAATCCAGCTTTAGACACCCAGAAGCTGAGTGACCCTAGGCAAGTCACTTAACCCCATTTGCCTCAGTTTTCTTATCTGTTGAATGGAAATGATAAGAGTATCTATTTCTTGAGGTTGTTGTGAGGTTCAAATGAGAATATTAATTGTAAACCACTTAGCACAGTACCTGGTACATAATAAGCATGACTTAAATGTTAGTTGTTGTTGTTGCTATTGTTGTTATTGGGATTGGGATTAGATTATCAAATTATTTGATCAAAAAAGGTTGGAATTGACCCAGTACGGAACCAATTTCGGATCTTAAACAAGGGAGTAGCAGAATTAAAGCCGTGTTTTAGAAAGATGAGCCTAGAAGGAGGCTAAAAGGAAAAGAAACTGGAGGCCCAGAGGGCATCGGGGAGGTTTTTGTACTAATCCAGACAAGAAAAAATGAGATACTGAATACGAGTTGGAAAATACAAGAGGAAAATCAAATCCAAAAGACATTTCTAGAGAAAAAGAGGAGAAAATTACAGATAGAATTGAGTGAATGAAAGAGAAAGGACAGAGTTAACTCCAAAGTTTCTAACTTGAGGACTGGAAGAACATTAGTATCCCTGACAAAATCTAGACAAGCTGGGAAGGTCAGGTAAAATGAAGAATTCCATTTTGGATGTGAAATGAAGAAGTAATAGGCTACTGTAATAGAAAGGGAATTTGAAGATCTTCTCTGTCCCTTAATAAGCCTAAGGGAATTTGAAGACCTTCCCTGATTTGAAAATATACTCTGCCCCATAATAGACTGAATGTGACTACATGGAGGCTGTGGTGGGAAGAGATAGGTGCTGAAGGGTGGAGCCCGACAGGAGAAGTTTGCTTAGAGGAGGATTGTTTTTCAGGGATGCCCACACTTTGTTACTTTGTAATCAGGCAGTGGGTTAGAAGGCTGGTGGACAAGGCTATCTATACCCTGAGGTGAGGTTTTGCTTTGGGGCTCACTTTCGGAAGAGTTGTGTGATTTGGCCAGATGAGACTCTGGGCAGCCTTTGAGCCTCCTGGGTTTGAAAACCCAGATGTCGGTGCTCCCCTCTCTGATAACTATGTAGGTATGTGATGGTCAGAGAGCTAGAAGTCTGTTGATCTGTTGAATTGTATTATTTTCTCTATCTGTATTTTTTTTGTCTTCCTGTAACTTCTGTCTGTATTTTCTCTGAAGTTCAGGGTGCTGACTTTCCACTGAACTAGGTAAATAACATATGTTTGATTAACATAAGATTGTTAGACCTTTTTGAGTTGCTTTACTTTAGAAAAGCAGATCAAAGAACCTGTGCTAACAGACATCCTGGGTATGCTAGGGTCCTTTCTGTTACAGCTACCCAAAGTTACTTTAGGGAATGACAACACAAGATTAAATCATAAGGGAAAGATCAGTCCCAGAAATAGATGTAGATTTGGGTGTTTGCAGCATGCATGATAACATTGCCACAAATTAATCTTGTGTTGGAAGTATTGGTCAAAATTTAGGCTATGTGTTAAATTTAGCCCACATCATTTAAAGGATTTTTTAATGCAAAAAAATATGTAGGTATACACTGATCAATCATCATCATCCAAAAAAGCAAAGTAAAAATATTGACTATGAGAGAACTAAAGTATTTCTAATTAAGAAAAGAGAGATTATTAATTTTGATCATCACTGCTTTTTTTAACTTTGTCACTTTCCTTGTCAATTTCCTTACCCAAGATTTTTGACTACAGGTCATAATTGAATTTGGTACTGGTAAAATCTGGGACAAAAGTTAAACAAAAACAGCTTTTTTACTTTATCTGTCTAACACAAAGTAGATGTAGTAAGCATCCAGTAACTACTTGTTGGTAGATTAATGTAGATGAAACAATTCTCATAAAAAGGCATTTATGCAACAACAACATGCAAAAAAAAGTTTGTCCTAGACACTAACTCCTATAGGAATAAGATCAGTCTGTTCTCATAAAGAAGGTGGATGTTTAAAGATGGAAAGGATTTGGATATGTTGAGAGAAATTAAGGGCATTTGAGGATGGGTTTCAACCTCATCTCAGCATTCTAATGTATATTAAGAGTATTATTATGGATATCAAGAAAATACTATCCCTAAATCAGTCCTACCTAGTGAACAGCAATCAGTAATGGATCATTGGGGTAGAGGAAGAGAAGGACGATTTGAGGAACAGTGTTGGACTGCCTGGAAGTCTATCTAATATACTAAAAATTAGAAGCATAGTTGGAAGAAATTATTTAGGTCAATCTCCTCATTCTACAAATGAAGAAACTAGGAAAGAAAGTGACCTGCCCAAGGTTACAGAGGCAGTAACGGGGCCTAGATTCAAATCCAAGTTCTCTGACTCTATCAAAATATCAAGAGGAATTCCTTCACTTGTTACCAAAAAGACAAACACAAAAACCTCCATTTATAATTGACTACCTTAGAACCTAAGAAATGGCTCCTTGAGGTCAGCCTTTTGCCATCAAGCCCCACATTCAGTCATTAATATGAATATTAAAGGAGTAGTTGACTAGAAAGTATGGGAGTTGCTCTCCATTGTCTCATTCTCAATATTTAAGGATCACAGAATTAGAAGAGGAAAATCACAGAATCCCAGTGTGGCAAGGAGTTTTAAAAGCTATGTAGTTTAAACTAAGCTGAACAAAATGACCTATACAACATTTCCTGACAAGTACTGTCTCCTTTGAACATGTATCTAAGATGTGACAGGGGATGTTCTAATACTTATAAAGACAGGTGACTGCCACCAGATTCTGATGACTGGTGTGGACATAAAATGATACTTCCAGAAGGTGTCTAGAAAATATTACAAAGTTTTAGACGGTAAACTGAAGACCATAGGACAAAGGAGATGTTTTCATCACTCCTGTTTATCAAAGGCAAGGGGTAAAGAAGTAAGAAAACAGATTTGGGATTTGAACAACTGGCTAATATAATGGTGTCTGGAAATGGGATTTGGATTTCTGGACAAGAGCTTTAAATGTGAAAGCTGTAAAATATTGGCCAGGGATAGAGTGGACCTGCGATGAACATTGCAAGGACTGCAATGTATATGCCTGATGTTTTGCAAATCTCATCAGAAGGACTTTAAACTAAATAGAAAAGCAGAGGGAGAAAATTGCCTGTGTATAGGCACAGAATTAGAGAATACAAACTATGAGTTCTTAACCTTTTTTGTGTCATGAACTCCTTTGGCAGTCTGGTGAAGCCTACAGATCCCTTCTCAAAATATTTTTAAATCCCAATAGAAGAAAATGTTAAATTTCAATTAGAAGCTAGTGAAAATAAATATGTGATTTTTTTTCTCATTTCATATTCCTTGAAATCTATCAATGGACCAAGGACTCCTGGTTAAATATCCCTGCCATATAGAATAGCTATAATATAGGGAGAAGAATAGAAGCTGAGATACATGGAATTCATATGAGACAAAATCCAATAAAAGAAGTATGGTTTCATATTTCTATACAAATTAAGTAAAACATAAAAAAAATAATCTGGAGATCCTAATGCAAGGAGGAAAATTTGATCAAGGATTCCATGGTTGTAATACCAGCAGCCTGATTAACAATTATAAGTATTGGGATTGGACCAATGATTTTGTTGACAGAAGGGGAGTCCTAGATGAAATACCTCCCGCTATTAGTTCCTGTCTGCATCCTATGGTCTTAGAACATCCCTGGAATATTGATACGTTAAGTGACATATCCAGGCTCTCAAAGACACTATGTATCAGAAGCAAAAGTGAAAACCCAGTTCTTCCTGGTTCTGAAGACAGCACCAGGTCACACTGTCTCTCTAACACTTAGAAATGGTCTAAAAACTGTGAGTCTTAGAAAACCCTCTCCCCCTTTTATAACATTTTGGCATCATCACTCTAAGAGTAAAAAGGTATTCCATAGGACTGAGGGCCATTTTAATTTTTCCTTTGATTTGTGGGTTGGTATGACCAAAGAACTAATCACCAATAGACTATTCTACAAGTGACCCTTGGAAAGCAAATTGAATCTGTTGCCAAAACAATATTTGAAGATTTTTCCAGCACCAAGGAACATGGTAGATCCTGCCTTCCTCTAGCATACCCTTCAAGAAGCCAAATTCATACCAATAGAGAGGCCTTTTCAAGCCTAAGTCTGGCTCTGCAACATTAACTCATGGCATCTACTTCAGCCCCTTTGAGTCCAACAGGACACACTCCATTCCTCTTCTATGTGACATCCGTTCATGTACTTGAAGACTGGTAGTTTTCTTCTGTAGGCTCAACTTGTTCTTAGTTCTTTCAAGCAATCTTAACATGGCATGATTTCTAAGCATTCTACCATTCAGGTCACTCTCCCCTTGGTGTCCTCAAGTTTGTCAATGTGCAAAATATGAAGTCAGGAATGAAACACCATGCTCCAGATGTGCTCTGACCAGGGCAAAAACCAGAGGGATTATTCTAGTTCTGAGCATTTCACTTCCATCTTGACTGGTGTGTGAAAAGACCAGTAAAACAATCAAATCTTTTAAACATTAACTTTTGATTAGATATACCTTCCCCATCCAATACTTGTGAAACATATTTTTTAAACCCATATAGAATTTGACATTTATGCTTTATATATGCATTTATCCAAGGTCTTGGAACACACTGAAGACTGTTGAATTCTGAGCGCTTCAACTGAAAAGACTTAAGAGGAAATTGGAGGGTGGATCTGGCTAGCTATACACAGCCCTGCTCACAGACTATGTGCTGATGGAAAATTGTCCAGCTCCAATTATTTGTCCACTGCCACATTATTATAGACTGAACTCTACTTTTCATCTTTCATCAGACCCTTTGTATATCCTGTATTCCTGATTTTGACCATTTTCACTTTAAACACCACCTGCCACCTCTGATTCTTTCAGTTCCATAGCTCATTTGCCTTATTATTCACGATCTTCATATTTTTCACTGCAACACAGACTCCTACCTATGCAGGAATTTCTCAGTTGCAACAATTAGGTAATGCATATTAACAATTAGGTAACAGAAACAAATTATTCACTGATGGA
Source organism: Petaurus breviceps papuanus (assembly GCF_028583685.1). Taxonomy (NCBI): domain Eukaryota; kingdom Metazoa; phylum Chordata; class Mammalia; order Diprotodontia; family Petauridae; genus Petaurus; species Petaurus breviceps. Next base: position 2,061,748 of record NW_027187336.1, read on the forward strand.
ACTCTCAGGCCATGGGGACATTTGATACTCTTGGTATCTCGAAGAGACAAGTCTGAGACCTGACATGCAGCTTCAAGTTGAGCAGTAAGTTGCGTTCAGAATATCTATTGGGTAGACAAGTTATTAACAGTGATCCTGGGACAACTGGACATTGGTTGGGCCAGGGATGTCAAGAAACTCAATTAATGAATAGAAAAGGTAGTGCAACCATCAGAAGATGAGGTTATAGATCCACAGACTAATGAATTTTAGAGAATAATCAGCAGGACATAGAGAGAGATGGAAGAGAAATACTGGAATATCCTAATTTCTAACACAAGGAACAAACAGTTGTGAGTTAAATTGCACATCATGATTTGTGACAAATAGATCAAGGAAGCCAAGAACAGGCAAACAACCAATCAACCAACAGATGTTTATTAATCACCTACAATGTGCCAGAACTGTGTATACATATAAGAAAAAGTGAAAATAATCCCTATTCTCAAGGAAAGGAGGTCTATTGAAATACTATTTGAAAGGCTATTGAAATACTCCAGGTGAGAGGTGATGAAGGTTTGAATTATGGAGGTTACTGTGTAAGAAGAGAGAAGGAATCCAATGAGATGCAAAAGCAGAGACAGCAAGATTTAGCAACTGATTATGTATGTAGAGTGAGGCAGAAAGTCAAAGGGCTACATGTCTGAGAGACAAAGAATGGTGGTACCTTTTACAGATATAGGAAGTTTGGAAAGGAGGTGGATTTAAGAATGGATAATGAGTTCTGTTTGGGTTACATTGAGTTTAAGATATCTCTAAGACTTTCCTTTGGAAATGTCCAAAAGACAGTTGAATGATTCAGGATTTAAGCTCAGGGAGAGATTGAGGTTGGATATATAAATGTGTGAGTAATATACATAGAGATGACAAGTAACCCCTTAGCAATTTATGAGGTCATGAAAAGAGAAAGTATAGAGAGAAAAAAGAAGAGGATCAAGGATAAAGCCTTGGGAAAAGCTCACAGTTAGTGTCATGATGAGAATGATGAACCAAAAAAAGAGATTGAGGAGTAGCAAAATGGGTAAGAGGTGAAAGTGGAGAGAGCAGTGTACCAAAAATTCAGAGAAGAGACAGTATTCATGATGAACAGGGGGTCAACAGTGTCAAATGGTACAGAGAGCTCAAGAAGGAAGAGGACTGAAAAAAAAATCAGTTGTTCATTAAGAGGTCACAGGTAACTGGAGAGTTTCAGTTGAATGATGAGTTTGGAAACCGCAATGCAAAGGGGTTAAGGAGAATGAGAGGATTGGGAGTTGAGGCAATAAATACAGATGGTTTCTAGGACTTTGAGAAACAGAGGAGAGATGTAGGATAATCATTTAAGGGGAAGAAAGGCTCTGCTGGAACTCCACTGGAAGCAGCAAAGAATGAACCAGTGGATAAAGAGAGGTTGAATTGGGGCGGCCAGGTGGCGCAGTGAGTAAGAGTGCCAGCCCCAGCATCGGGAGATCTGGGATCAGTTCCAGCCTCAGATACTCGGCACCCACACAAAAATAACTGGCCATGTAACCTTGAGCAAGTTACTTAACCCCGATTGCTTTAAAAAAGAGAGAGAGAGAGAGAGAGGTTGAATCAAGGAGCAGAATATAACTGAATGACAACTTGATATTCTTACACTCTTGACAATTGAGACTTTTTACATTGGGCATTAATTATATACCCTCTCATTCCTTAAGAAGAAAATACTTGTTGACTAACTGATTCATATAATTTTGGATAACTTTGCCAAGAAATACTAATGAAATTGCCAGAGATTTGTCAAATACTATCCCATAATAGTGATTCTAATCATAATGCTAGAAGGATCTTTAGGGATTACTCTGTTTAGCCCTCATCTTTTACAAATTCATTCATTCAATAAATAAATATTAAATACCAAATAATATAAGATTCTTTTAGGGACTGTGAAGTCAAACAAACTGAAGAGATGTATTCCCTGCCTTCAAGGAGACTACAGTCCAGTAGAAGAGAATCCTCACCTATAAAATGAGAGACTAGATCGGATGACCTCTAACATCTATTTTGGTTCTCAATCTATCATCTTCTGATCCTATCAGATATGTACAGAAATATCATAAAAGGTGGGTTTTATTAAGTAACACAAGAGAATAATAAACTAAGTACTATGGAAGTTAAGAGTGTTGTCTTGCTTACTACCAAGTGGAAGGATGAAGGAAAGCATTTTGGAAGAGCTACATTTCATTCTGGGCCTTGAAGAAATGGAAAGATTTTAAGACTTGGTGTTGGGGAGGAATTGAGCTAAGTGATTTACCCAAGGTCACATTCACAGCCCTCCATAAAAATTACTCCAATTTAACTATGTAACCTTATCTCATTACCCTCCCTTTTGTGTATTGTACACTGCTGCCAAACTGGATTGTTCTCTGTGCCCCGCTATCATTTTGTTCTCACTTGTCTCCATTTGTCAACTGGAATGGACTCACCAAACTAGCCCATATCCATCTGTTGAAGGTCTTTGAAGTCTAACTCAGGTTCCATACTCTCCATGAAACATTTTCTGATTTCCTATGATAAAAGTGTTCTCTTCCTCCACAAATGTCTCATCACACTTTATTTGAACCTCTTCTTTGCACTTATCTCGCCTTCCCTTGGAGCATAGCTAACTGTGAATGAATCAATGGCCCCCCGTTAATTTGCACTTGAAACAAGGGCCTGTATCCTGATCTTTATATCCATAGGGCTTAACACAATACCTCACATACAGTAGGTATCTATTTAATAAATGTTTGTTTAACTGAATTTCCTAAATCTTTGTGAATCTTAATACTGGTTCCAGTCAGTGCAATATGCATATGTTCTTGACCACCAAACATCTGACTAGCCCTCCCATAACAGAATGGAAAGCTTTGGATGAGTCCTAGTGGAGCTGTAAGAAGGGAAATAAAATTAAAAAGCCCAGACATCCTCCTCATGTTATAAATGTCATATCACTCTGGAGCTTCATCAACAAGGGGGCACATTAGCATTGTTTTAATCATTCTCCTATTGGAGAACAAACATTGCATGTGTAATTATACTGCTGTATTGTATTGTACAAATAACCATGTAATGACATCGCTGGAATTTCGTGGTTCTTCATGGTAATGCCAAGTATAATTACCTTGTAATCTGCCGAGAGCAAACAAGGTTGTAATTATTCTGTAATCCAATCTAATTATGGGACAACTAGATTGTTATTTGTGCTCAGGAAAAGATACCTTCACAGAAAAGGAGTCAGAGCAATACATTAAACCCATCTGTGGATATGATGAAGTGGCGGCCTTGGTCACAGAGATCTACATTGACCAGTGTTACAGCTAGCTTTCAGAAACATTGACAGAGATGATTAAAACGCACATCCCACGAATTTGCATCATGAACATATAAAAGATTGGGATGCCTTCCTCTGTGCTGACCTGGTTTTCTTGGGTGACTGATCACAAAAAAGCAAAGGGATGGCTAAGAAAACAGAAGCTAGAAAAGTAGCCTACCAAAGCAGAAATGTAAGGAGAACATATCTAGAAGTCTATTGAGTAGATGGCTGTTTTTATTGTGTGTTTTGAAGGGTGGAAAAACACCTGGTCTGCTAGAAAATACTTTCCCCACCATGAGGTCACATTTTATTTAGGCCTCCTAAAGTCTTATACCTATACTTTTTTATCTTATGGAGGATTCATCTAGGTTTTGCTAGAGGAAGGCAAGTTCCGGACCAACTCACTAAGGTAGAAAGGCTTCAGTTTTCAGCTTGGTAGACTGTATATTTATCATCTGAGAGCCAGATTAGCTAAATTGGGAGCAACTCATCACCTGGCTGGATATAGGCTACTGAATTCATTGAATTCATTCAAGTAAATTTCAAAGACCATATATAGAGGTGATAATCAGCACCAGTGGAGTCAGTACCCACACCAATGAATTTTGGATCCTTGAGGAATTGAAGAAAGCATTATCTTAATATTGCTTCTATTAACAAGAAATAACTGCTACAGTATGCCGGTTTGCATGAATTAATTTATAAATTGTCTAACAAGAGTAGGGGTCTTATAAGATATGGAACAGAGCTCACAAAGATTCTGTTACTTGGGAGCAGTAAGGTTCATTCATTTATTTGAGTCATAGGTAAGTCACTTTCCAGTCTTGACCCTGAAATAGATTAAATCAAATATATACTGCTCACTACCTTTCAATCCTTGCCATTTCTTCCCTGCCAGTCTTCAAATCTGTATCATTTCTACCAATTGCCTTTTATGCTTCTATGCCCATGTTGCAAACTGTCATAGAAGGAGTCATACCAAATGAGTCTACTGAAAATTCAAATTATGTAATCTCAAATTCTGCACAGAAATCCTTTTATTCTTCCATGAAAAAGCTTCTCCAAGATGTGGGAAAGTTGGAACACTAATTCATTGTTGGTGGAGCTGTGAGCTAATCCAACCATTCTGGAGAGCAATTTAGAACTATGCCCAAAGGGCTATAAAAATGTGCATACCTTTTGACCCATCAATACCACTTCTAGGGCTGTATTTCAAAGAAATCATAAAAATGGGAAAAGGACTCACATGTACAAAAATATTTATAGCAACTCCTTTTGTGGAGGCCAAGAACTGGAAATCAAGGGGATACCCATCAATTAGGGAATGGCTAAACAAGTTGTGGTATATGAATGTAATCAAATACTATTGTGCTATAAAAAATAATGAACAGGCAGACTTCAGAGAAACCTGGAAAGACTTACTGAACTGATGCTGAGTGAGAGGAGAAGAACCAAAAGAACACTGTACACAGAAACAGTCACAGTGTACAACGACTGATTTTGATAGATGGCCCTTCTCAGCAATTCAAGGACCTAAAACAATTCCAAAGGACACAATGGAAAATTCCAATCACATCCAGAGAAAGAACTATGGAGTCGGAATGAAGAACAAAACAGACTATTTTCTTTTTTGTTTTGTTTTATTTTGTTTTTGTTTTCTTTCTCATGGTTTTCCCCATTCATTATAATTCTTCTATGCAACATGACTAATGTGAAAATGCGTTTAATAGGAATGCACGTATAGAGCCCATGTCAAATTGCAAGCCATCTTGGGGAGGGAGAGAAAATTTTAAAGTTATAGAAGTGAAGTTGAAAACTAAAAATAAATAATTTAATTTAAAAAAGAAATAGCTTCTCCAAAGCTTTTCCTCTCCTCTCAAGCCACCCATGTCTTCTCTACTTCATACCACCCTTCCAATCTCAGCAGATGATATCAACTCCTACCATGCTAAAAAGATCAAGTTCACCTGTTATGAGCTCCCTCATCTTCATTTCTCCACAGTTCAAAACCCATCTACATTTTCACCTGTTTTTTTCTTTGATCTCATCTTCAAGGAAGAGACATTTCTCCTTGGAAAAGTCTTTGACATCATCTTCCCCTAGCTCCCATGGGAGGTTATCCTAGCAATTATTCTCTCCCCATTTAGAAACTATAATTTGGGTCTAGACTGTGAACTATCTGGTTCTGTTAACTTGCTTGAGTACACTACAGAAATCTATCAGGGGGTCATATATTTAGAGCTATAAGGGACTTTAAAAATCACCAAGTCCAAACCTCTCATTTAACAATTGAGGGAGTGTTGGGGCACCTAGGTGGTGTAGTAAATGGAGTCAGGAGGACCTGAGTTCAAATCCAAACTCAGAAAATTGTCACACTTATTAGCTGTGTGACCTTGGGCAAGTCATAACCCCAACTGCCTTGCCTTCCCCCCTCAAAAAAAGCAATTGAGGGAGCAGACCCACAAAGGGTAAGGGACTAGTTCAGCTATTAAACATCAGAAGTAAAGGTCAAACCTAGATCTTCCTGACTCCAAGATCAGTGATTTACTGTACACTTCTCTCCTGGCTCTATTCCTGATTCTCACCCTGGATAGTCTTCTACCCCTGTGGGCCCCTACACCAAATGAAAAACTCCTGCCCAGGACAAAGAAAAATATTGAAATTAATTTCTCTGTGTGTGCTTGATTTTCATCTCTAGATATTGGATGAAGGGGATAAGTTTCCCATTGAATTTTTATATAGATACATATCATTTTCCCTTAGGGAAGTCAAGGAAAAGAGAATTTAAAATGGATTGTAAACAACGAGGTAAATTGGCAGAATGGGAGGTTTGAATAAAAAACAGAGAAAGCAAGAAGAAAATCTGAAATATAATTTCAGTGTAGCAAAAGTATGAAGAAAGCATGAAAGACAAGATGTAGATAAAGAGAGAGGCAGAGTGGTAAAGTGGAGAAACTAGTGGTCTGAGGGTCGTGTGACCTAGGTTTGACTCTTACTCACTTCAGTCATGAAGTGTACTAGTGAGTTTATCTTTTCATAACACCATTAACATAACTTCAGATTTAAAGTTAGAAGAGCTATCCAAAATCATCTTGTCTAAACTTTTAGATGAGAAAACTAAGACAAAAAGGAGCTAAGTGACTTGCTGTAATGGAAATGCAAATTTAAAGATCTTCCCTGCCCCTAGGCTAAAGTGCACCTGGAGACTGGAGTGGGAGGCTTGTTTTTCAGTAGATACTTCTTGATTGGCCAGTGAGTCAATAAGGTTGTTACATTCTCTGAGCCAGGAGAAGGCTATATAAGCCCTGATGTGTAGCTTTGTTTTGGGACTCACTTTGAGAAGTGTTCTGTGATTTGATCTGAATTCTGGGAAGCCGTTGTTGAGAGTCCCCCGGCTTTGAAAAACCCAGAATGTGGAAACCCAGATGTTGACTGGGTATGGATGTAATGGTTGGACAGTTTGGAAATCTGTCTACTTGATCTGTTAATGTCTTGATAATTCTGTCTGTATATTTTGAAGTTTGGGGTGCTGACCTTTTTCCCCTGAACAAGGTAAACGATATATGTCTGACTGATTAAAGTAAGCTTGTTAACCCATTTTGAGTTGCTTTCCTTTATCAAAGCAGATCCAAGAACCTGTGGTGGCGGCAAACCCTGAGGACGCTTGGGGAGCTTGCTGCTACACTTGCCCAAGGTCATAAAGATAAAAAAAGTGGCAGAGCCTGGATTTGAAGGTAGGCCCTTTGACTTCAAAGCCCAAGCTTTTTCCACACTTGTATCCGACCAAGTTATTTTTCTAGTCGTTGATATCTCTGCTAATGCATTTTATGTCACTTCTTACATACAAATCTTTGTTGGAAATAGTCTGTACCCTACTTACATCTATTATGCATCTTTCCAATTTGGATAATAAGATCATAAATTTAGAATTGAAAGGGACTTTAGAGATCAACTAGTTCAACTGTTTTACAGATAAGGAAACTGAGTCCTAAAGGGGTAAGTGACCTGCCTAGCTCACACAGATAATAAGGAATGGAGCTAGAATTTGAACCTTATTATTTCAAGATAATCATGTTCTATGATTTGCTATATAGTATCACTGTTCAATATAACTAAAAAGTATCATTTGGAGAATATTAATGTGTGAGAATATTTCTAACAACATCAAAGTTTCTATAATATGTCTAAGTTGCAAAAGTGTGTGATTAATTTTTAAAACTGCCCAAATAGAACAGACAACCATTCTGCAGAGGAATTTGGAACTATGCCCAAAGGCCTATAAAAACTATGCATACAAATTCACATGTTAACACCACTACTAGGTCTATGTCCCAAAGAATTTTTTTTAAAGAAAGAAAGGAAAAAGGAAAGGACCTACACAAACATATTTATAGGAGCTCTTTTTGTTGTGGCAAAGAATCAGAAATTAAGGTGATGCTCATCAAGTGGGGAATGGCTGAACAAGTTGTGGTATATAATTGTGATGGAATTCTATTGTGCTATAAGAAATGAAGAACAAAAAATGAAGAATAGGGTGCTTTGGGGGCAATTTGGAAAGATTTACATGAATTGATGCAAAATGAAGAAAGCAGAACCAGGAGAATACTGTACACAATAACAACAATATTGTATAATGATCAACTAAATGACTTAGTTATTTTCAACAATACAAAGATCCAAGACAATTCTGAAGGACTTATGATAAAAAAAAAATGCTATATACCTCCACAGAAAGAAACGATGGAGTCTCAATGAAGAATATCTAGCTACCGGTAGCTAGCTAAATTATAACTGAAGTATGCTTTTTTTTTACTTTTTTCATATTTTTATTTTGTCTGGATTTTCTTTTACAACATGACTAATATGGAAATGTGTTTTGTATGACTGCCCAAGGTATAACCTATATCAAATTGCTTACCTTTTCAATAAGGAGGGGAGGGAGAGAAGGAGAAAGAGAATTTGGAATTCAAATTTCTTAAAAATGAAAGTAAAAAATTGCTTCTAGGTGTAATTGGAAAAATAAAATATTTTTAGAAAATAAAATGCTGATCAAACAAATAAATAAAACTGCCCATTTAAATTCAGTGTTCTGTGGACACAGTTTGAAAGCAATTAGAAGTGGAGAACAGAGCAAATAGATATCATGCAAAAAGATATTTCATTTGTCACCAAACAAGTGCACCAGAGTGAGAACAAGTTGTTTTGAACAAATACATCCCTCATATTATGTTGTTAGATGTCCTCAATCAAACTTGACATATTCAAAATGTTGTGTTTAAATTGTGATTAAATCAAAGTAAGAATCTGGGTTAAAAATAAAAAAAAACACCTGTGTCTTGGCTTGGGTATAAAGGCTTTGGAAAAACTTTTCTCTAAATGGGGGAAACCTTCACAGAAGAGGTAGGACTTAAAATAGCCCAACAAGAGGTAAAAATAGAATATCACCCCAACCACCCTCCTTACAGGGCCAGATGGCTGGCCTTGTTTTAGATCCTTGCTCTCTTCCAGGTACTGAAAGATTTCAGTGGAAGTCATAGTTACACATTTTGAAAACAGATCATAAATTCATTATTTGGGGGATAATCTTGTCATGCTGGTCTGCCCTAGTGTTGACTACTTTTCTAACCTAACATTAGTTAATCCCCACTGCTCTGAAATTAATCCCTTTGAGAACAAGATGAAAAGTGGTTTCATGAAGCAATATTTAAAGGCCAACAAACAATAACATGCCTACACCATTGCTTCTGCAATTTCTATTTCTGGAAAATGTTCAAAAAACTGCTTGGAAAAATAGATAGAAAAGCTTTTTGTGGCTCATCTTGGTGGATGATACTTTTGATGAATAATGTAGAGGTGTTTAAACTTTCCTATAGAAGTATGTGCACATATTAGATATGGTACACCTGAAGATTACCTTGGACCTACAATCCACAACAAGGGAGGGTAACCAAGCAATTCACAGTATTCTCTGTTTACATTTTGATTTATAATCTTCATCCTTCAGGATAATTATTGGTTTATTTAAGGAAAACATACTGCCTTGCCAAGAGAACTTATCTTTGTATTAATGTATCTGAATTGCATGGCCAAGATAAGTCAATATCATCATATGCTCTCAGGATGGAGCCAGGATGAGCCAATATTTTCATGTGTTCACAGGTCTCACTAAGGAGCATAAAGTTAAACTAATATAAGCTATTATGATTATATACACTTTCTTTTTGCTTTGATAGTAGGCTACTTATTTGATTACCTCTCTCCCTTCAATTTCCTGATAGCACCTTTCTTTTGCTTGTGTATTTATATCACATTTGTTTATTTGTCCTTTCTCCCATTAGATTATAAATTCCTTGAGATGAAGAGCTTGTGTACTATCTTTGGATCCCAAATACCTATTCCTGTGCTTCACACATAGCAAGCTCATAATGCATTTTGAAGTAAATTGGATAATTAGATTTAACATCAATAGTTTAAATAGTATAATGTCACTATAACCAAGCAAAAAGGATAAATTAATTTTATGTGCTTTTGCTAATAGTCCCAACATAAGCATCAGCTTCTCTTCTACTCTGAAGCTGCCTATAGACAGGCAGAGGCTGAACCTCTAGGCTAATAATGTTTAACATAGTTTATAGCAGAAGAATTCTAAGAATTAAAAAAAGGGAACTCCAGAGATTCTTCTAAGATTTCTTGCTGGCAAATCAGCTAGATGGAGGGGGAGAGGATATTTTGTAAATACTGTTCTTATTTAACTCTTTTAGTAAACATTTTTTCTTGAAGCTAACTGAATCTACTGGCTGATTACTGAAGATACATTCATGAAATTTCTCATTAGAGGAACAATAGATCATGGAGGGATAATTTAAGAATTATTAGACTACCTGAAAGCCATGATCAAAGAAAGAGCCCAGACATCATATTTCAAGAAATTATCAAGGAAAATTGCCCTGACAACCTAGAAAAACAGGGTAAAATATAAATAGAAATAATCCACCAATTACCACCTGAAAGAGATCCAAAAATGAAAACTTCCAGGATATTATGGCCAAATTCCAGAGCTCCCAGGTAAAAAAAAAATACTTCACGTAGTCAGAAAGAAACCATTCATATACCATGGAGCCACAGTCAAGATCATACAAGATTTAGCAGCTACCACATTAAAGGAATCAAGACCTTGCTATATGATACTTCAGAAGACAAAAGAGTGAGGATTACAACCAAGAATAACCTATCCAGAAAAATTGGAAAAAAGGGATATTTAATGAAATTGGAGAGTTTCAAGCATTCCTGATAAAAAGACCTGAGGTAAACAGAAAATGTGGCTTTCAAACAGAAGACTCAGGAGTAGCATAAAAAGGTAAACATGAAAGAGAAATCCTAATAAACTTAATGAGGTTAAACTGTTTACCTTTCTACATGGGAAAGTAATACATATAGCATCTATTAATTTTATCATTATTAGGTTAGTTGGAAGGATTCTATGTAGAAAGACAGTGTAAGAGTAAGTTGAATATTTTGTGATGATGTAAAAAATGGATAGGAGAGAAAGAGGGCACTGTGGAAGAAGAAAGAGGGGAGAAGAAGAATGAGGAAAATTATCTCACATAAAAGGAGTAAACAAAGAAGAGTTTACAGTGAAGAGGGAATGGGGTAGGGCAGTGTAGCGGCAAGCACCCCAAGTGTCTTCAGGGTTTGCTGCCAGCACAGGTTCTTGGATCTGCTTTGTTAAAGGAAAGCAACTCAAAATGGGTTAACAAGCTTACTTTAATCAGTCAGACATATATCGTTTACCTAGTTCAGGGGAAAGAGGTCAGCACCCCAAACTTCAAAGTATACAGGCAGAATTATCAAGACAGAAACAGATCAAGTAGACAGATTTCCAAACTGTCCAACCATTACATCCATACCCAATCAACATCTGGGTTTCAACATCTGGGTTTTTCAAAGCCGGGGGGGCTCTGGACAACGGCTTCCCAGAATCCAGATCAAATCACAGAACACTTCTCAAAGTGAGCCCCCAAACAAAGCTACACATCAGGGCTTACATAGCCTTCTCCTGGCTCAGTGAATGTAACAACCTTATTGACCCACTGGCCAATCAAAAAGTATCTACTGAAAAACAAGTCTCCCACCCCAGGTTTCAGGTGCACTTTAGCCTAGGGGCAGGGAAGGTCTTCCAAATTTTCATTCTCATTACAGGCAGGAAGGCAATGCTTGAGCCTCACTCACATCTAAATTGGTTTAAAGGGGGGGGGAAATACACACACACACACAAACTTACTTGATAATAGAAATCTATCTTACTTAACTGGGAAGTAGGAGGGGAAGAGGGAAAAGAAAGGCAGTGGAAAAAGGAGGATAAAAAAGACAGAGGATAAAAGAAAGCAGTAGTAAGAAGCAAAAGAGACACTAGAGGAAGAACCAAATAAAAAAAGAAAGTGTAAATGAAGAAAATAGAATGGAGGGAAATCCATAGTTAATAAGTATATAACCGTGAAAGTAAATGAGGTGAATTCACCCTGCAGATCACAGAATGGATTAGAAACCAGAATGCAAAAATATGTTGTTTACAAGAAACATAGTTGAAACAGAGTGACACACATAGAGTTAAAATAAGAGGCTGGAGCAGAATCAATTATGCTTCAGCTGAAGTAAAAGAAAGTGGGGTAGTATCATGATCTCAGATAAAACAAAAGCAAAAATAGACCTAATTAAAAAGGCAAAGCAGGGAAACTACATCTTGCTAAAAGGAACAATAGATAATAAAGTAATATCAATACTAAATATATATGGACCAAATGCCATAGCATTCAAAATCTTAAATGAAAAGCTGAATGAATTACAGGAGGAAATAGAGGGGGACCTCAACTTTCTGCTCTCAGAATTTGATAAATCTAGCAATAAAATAAATAAGAAAGAAATTGAGGAGATAAAAAAATCTTTGAAAAGTTTAATATGATAGCCCTCTGGAGATAACTGAATGGAAATAGAAGAGTATCCCTAATATTCTAGAACCAGTAGGTAAAATAGAAATTGAAATAATCCACCAATCACCTCCTGAAAGAGATCCTAAAATAAAAACGCCGAGGAATTTTATAGCCAAATTCTAGACCTCCCAGGCCAAGAAGAATGTGTTGCAAGTAGCCAGAAAGAAACAATTTAAGTATTGTAGAATCACGGTCAAGAATACATAAGATTTAGCAACTTCTACATTAAAGTATTGGAGGGATTGGAATATGATATTCCACAGGACAAAGGAGCTAGGATTATAACCAAGAATCGCCTACCCAGGAAAACTCAGTATAATACTTCAGGGGGGTAAATAGACATTCAATGAAATAGAGGATTTTCAATTATTCTTGATGAAAAGACCAGAAGTAAATAGAAAATTTGACTTTCAAATACAAGACTCAAGAGAAACATAAAAAGGTAAACAAGAAAGAGAAATTATAAGGGACTTAATAAAGTTAAACTGTTTACATTCTTACATGGAAAGATGCTACTTGTAACCCAGAACTCAGAACTGCTCATTATTTGAGCAGAGTATATATAGACAGAGGGCACAGGAGTGAGTTAAACATGAAGGGATAATATCTAAAAAAATAAACTTAAGGGGTAAGAGAGGAATGCTCTAGAAGAGAGGGAAAGAGAGGTAGAATAGAGTAAATTATCATGCAAAAAAGGCAAGAAAAAGCTTTTACAGAAGAGCAGAAGGGGGGGAAGTGAGGGGAGTGAGTGAACCTCACTCTCGTCAAATTGGCTCAAAGAGTGAATAACATACACATTCAACGGGTGTAGAAATCTATCTTATTCTACAGTACAGTAGGAGGGGAAGGGAATAAAAGAAGGGGAGAAGTAATAGAAGGGACAGCAGATTGGGGGATGGGGTAGTCAGAAGCAAAACACTTTTGAGGAGGGACAGGGTAAAAGGAGAGAGATAATAGAACAGGGTGGAGGGAATAGGATGGAAGGAAATGCAGTTAGCAACTGAATACAGTTAGAAAATACAGTTAGAAACTGAAAAAAATCTGAAGCAAGTTTTCTGATAAAGGTCTCATTTCTCAAACATATAGAGAACTAAGACAAATTTATAAAAGTAAGAGCCACTCCCCAACTGATAAATGGTCAAAAGATATGAACAGTGTTCAGATAAAGTAATCAAAGCTATCTATAGCCATATGAGAAAAAAATGTCTAACTCACTATTGATTAGAGAAATGCAAATTCTGAGGTACTACCTTATATCTAGCTAATAGAACAGCAAAGGAAAATGATCAATGTTGGAGGGGATGTAGGAAAAATAAGACATCAATGTACTGTTGGTAAAGCTGTGAACAATCAACCATTCTGGAGAGCAATTCAGAATTATGCCCAAAGGAGTATAAAGTCATGCATACCCTTTGGCCTAGCAATATCACTACTAGGTCTGTGTCCCAAAAGAGATTTAAAAAAAAAAGAAAAGGACTTACACATACAAAAATATTTATACTAGCTATTTTCTGGTGGCAAAGAATTGGAAATTGAGGGGATACCTATCATGTGGGGAATGGTTAAACAATTTGTGGTATGTGTTTATGATAGAATACTATTGTGCTATAAGAAATGATGAACAGGATGTTCTCAGAAAAACCTGGAAAGACTTACATGAGCTGATGCAAAGTGAAATGTATTGTGTACAAAGTAACAGAAATATTTTAAGATGATTAGTTCTAAATAACTTAGCTATGTTCAGCAATACAATAATCCAAGATAACTCTGAAGGACTTATGATGAAAAATGCTATCCATCCCCAGAGAAAGAACTGATGGTGTCTGAATACAGATTGAAGAATACTTTTTTTACTTTATTTTTTCGAGGGTTTTTTTGTTTTTGGGGTTTTTTTTTTGCCTTTTGGAGGGCATTTGGGGTTAAGTAACTTGCCCAAGGTTACACGGCTAGTATTTTTGTATGGGTATTAAGTGTCTGAGAACAGAAACGAACTCGGGTCCTCCTGACTCCGGGGCCAGTGCTTTACTCACTGCACCACCAAGCCACCCCTTGAGGTTTTTTTTTTTATGTTTTCTTTCACAACATGATTAATATGGAAATATTTTACATGAATACATATATACAACCTATATTAAATTGCTTGCCTTCTCAATGAGAGGGGTAGGGAGGAAGACAGAATTTGGAGCTCTAAAGTTTTAAAAATGAATGTTAAACATTGTTTTGTGTGTAATTGGGGAAAAACAAAATACTAAATATTTTTTAAAAGAATGTCAAGTGAACTAATGAAGAAAATGTGAAGGAAGATGGCCTAGTGGATTCAATTTTCAAACTATATTGCAAAATGTTAATCATCAAAATAATCTGATAATGGCTTTAAAATAGAGTGAAGGGTCAGTAGAATAGATTAGTTATACAATGCACAGTAGTAAGTGACTACAGTAATTTTGTTTTTGACAAACTCAAAGATCCAAGCTTTGGGGGCAGAAACTCAATATCTGACAAAAATTGCTGGGAAACTGGAAAGCAGTTTGACAGAAATTAGGCAGAGACCAAGAACTCACAACGTATAACATGATAAGGTCAAAATGGATAAATGATTTAAACATAAAGAGTGATATCATAAGTAAATTAGGGAAGCATGGTATATATCTGTCAAATTGCTTGTCTTCTCAAGGAGGGGTAGGGGTAAGAGGGAGAGAGAGAATCTGGAACTCAAAATGCTCTGTTAAAAATCTGTCAAAAATACTGTTTCATGGGGTGGCCCTTTCTTACCTTGAGTCAATATGAAATGGAGAGCACATGGAGAATGTAACAAGGGATTAGCAAAAATATACCTGTCATATATTGGATAAGGGAAGAATTTCTGACCAAAGAAATAGTTTTGATTATATGAAATTAAAAATCCTTTGAACAAACAAAGCTAATGTAGCAAAAGTTAGGAGGAAAATGGGAAGCTAGGGGAAAAATCTTATAGCAATGTTCTATGATAAAGGCCTTACTTCTAAAATATATAGGGAACTGAATTAAATTTCTAAAAATAAGAGCCATTTCCCAGCTGATAAATGGTCAAAAAGATATGTAACTTTTCAGAAGAAGAAATCAGAGCTATCAATAGTTACATAAAAAATCACTACTAATTAGGGAAATGCAAATTAAAACAGCTCTGAGCCACCATTTCACACCTAGCAGATTGACTAACATGACAGAAAAGGAAAATTATAAATGTTAAAGTGGATTTGTAAAAAATTGGGCCACTAATGCACTGTTGGTAGAGTTGTGGACTCGCCCAGCCATTCTGGAGAATAATTTGGAACTATGCCCAAACAACTATAAAACTGCATACAAGGGTAGCAGCAATAGCATTACTAGGTCTGTATCCCAAAAAGACTTTTTTTAAAAAGGAAAAGGACCTATTTGAACACAAATATTTATACCAGCTCTTTTTGTGGTGGAAAAGAATTGGAAATTGAGGAGATGGCGATCACCTGGGGAATGGCTGAATGAGTAGCATGATTGTGATAGAACACTATTGTGCTATAAGAAATGATGAGGAGGAGGATTTCAGAAAAAAACTGGGAAGACTTATGTAAACTTAAGTGAGTAGAACCAGGAGAACATTGTACATAGTAACAGCAATATTGTAAGGAGGATCAACTGTGAAAGACAGATACTCTGGTTAAGACAGTGGTCCAAGACAATTCTAAAGGTGCCATGATGAAAAATACTATCCACCAAAGACAGAACTGATGAACTCTAAATGCAGATCAAAGCATACTTTTTTTTAACTTTCTATATTTTTATTGGTAGTTTTTGTCTGCATTTTCTCTTACAACAAGGCTAATATGGAAACATGCTTTATATGACTTCACATGTATAACTGATGTCAAATTGCTTGTCTTCTCAAGGAGGGGTAGGGGTAAGAGGGAGAGAGAGAATCTGGAACTCAAAATTTTTTTAAATGGTTGTTAAAAAATTTTACATGCAATTAGAAAATATTTAATAAAATAAATTTAATTTTTTTTAAATGCAAAAGAAAGTAAACACAGGAGTGAGTACTCACAAGCTATAGTTTTAGGAGTGCATACCTTTATGTATCCCTGAACTTAAAATAGAGTTTAGTTCTCCATTCCCCTTCCCAAGAACCCAGCCTGCAAACCTATGAGTTGCTGAGTTACAGATAGCCCACAAAGGGTTCTACATATTTATTAATAACTTGGGACCTGAGACAATAATTTTACTTTTCTAAGGCTTTAGCTTCTGCATCTCTGAAATGAGGGGATTGTACCTGATGACTACTAAAATGCCTTTCTAACTCTAAATCTATAATCATATTGGTATTTTTATTGACTTTTTCAATTGGGTAAGCATTTATTTTCTGTTCCTCTCACCTCCTTCTACAGAAAAGGAAACAGAAGAGAAAAGAAAAGAAAAAAGCTGTAACAAATATAGTTAAGCAAAACAAATCCCCTATATCGTCCATGCCCCCCAAAATGTGTCATATTGAGCAAAATAATCTCTCTGTCAGGAGGTGGGTAAAACTTCACCATTGGCTTCTGGAATCTACGATACTGTTTGTTACATGGGGTGGCCCTCTCTCACCTTGAGTCAATATGAAATGGAGAGCACATGGAGAATGTAACAAGGGATTATCTAAGCTGCTGGAGTCCTTTTGAACATGCTCAGAGCCTCAATGATGTAATCCACCATGTGGAAGAATCTGAGGAGTCCACTTCAGAGCAAGTCATCATGATATGTAATAGAAGTGCCTCAGAGAGATTTGGAGCAAGCACAGACACTCTGTGACTGGTTCTGGCCTGCAAACCACATGGGGAATAGAAGTCTCTTTGATTGTCTGTGGCTGTCTAGCCAGTGCTGGGGGGGATTGATGAGTTGATCTCATCCTCTCCTCTCCATTTGACATTTTCTCAGATGGTGGCATTCTCGTGAAAGACAATGACATAAGAGAATTAGGACTTGGTTTTTGTTGTTTTGTTTTAGATGAAGGATTTTGGAGATGACTATGTGATTTTAAAGGGGTCAGGATAGTGAGCTACCAGCAGATCACAGAATTAAGTTCATGACAGGGTTTGCAGGTCCAGCTTTGGAGCCCAGAGGAGCAAGGAATGACTTCCAGGATCCAACCCAGCTGTAGCTAAGACAAGGATTACTCAGCATTAATACCACACTGGGATGGTATTGAACTTAGTTGGGACCAATGTTATGCAGAAGTTGATTTAAGACTGAATCCTATGTCCTCAGGAATCAATGTGATATAGGGGAGAATATGCCCCAAGATGTAGTGGAGAGAATTGTTCTATATCTTCAAAATAAATATCTCTTTCCAAAAGCTGATTGATGTTGATTGGTTAAATGAAATAAGGCTAGTAACTGGTAGCCAACAGGGGGAAGGAGAGTATATTAAAAGAGAATCAAGCTGATAGTATTATTAGAAAACAGATATCCCAACTCCTCAGGGGTACCCGTAGATCTTGAAAAGAAGTTGTAGGTGGTCATACTCTAGGATAAAATTCATTTAACTATAATCTTAATTATGTATTCCATCATTGTCACAAATGAAAAAATCACATGTCTATAACTTTAATGCTTGAATGTTATAATAACTATTCATTTCAGCAAAGAATTCAGTATAAAGCAGGTTATGTTAAATACTTCCCACCCTCATCCCAGGAAGTTTTTTTTAACCAATTTTCAAAGGGATCCTATGATAATGTTGACTCATCAGATAAGGCAATCTGAGAGCAGAGACAGTAAGGATTGCATTACAGTGAGAATCCAGCATATCAGTGTTTGAAAAATAACAGGTTTTCTGCACATATCGCCTTGGTTCTGTGCTGTACTTACAATGGAATCTGGCCAAGAAATATCAAACTTTCTATTTCCAATTTAATACACCTTTAGGAAGCTAAAAGTCAGTAAAGAGAATTATATTCACTCCTTCAATAGACCATTATTTAATAGGTCATTATTTCCCATCCTAGATCTCTTTATCTTCTCCCATTTCAAAAATACATTTATGTACATCTCACAATTTCATACTTAGACTGAAGAGAACTTCTCATCCCTCATTTCCCATAGCCTGTTTGTTTTCTTTGAAGGAAAGGGGAAAAAGTCCCCTTGCTCTTCTTTTTCTACATCCCAGGGGCCATTCCTTTCAAATATAGATTATGATATTATTTTATACCTGCATATTACTTTGTTCTTTTCAAAGCATTTTCTCATGCAACATAATATTTCTGAAAAGAAGGCAGGACAGATATTCTTATACTCATTTTACAGGTTAGGAAACTGAGTTTGAGAGAGGTTAGTTGAGAAGTCACAAAAACTAGCTATATTCAGAGCTGAGGCCAGAGACTTAACTAGGGCAGGGTGGTGATGAATGGGTCCTTGATCCAGGGTGCTGATATTTAGAAGATTTTGATATTTCTTTAACAGTATAGAAACAACTGAGCTTAATATTCAATTAGCAAGAACAGTGAATTAAAATGAGAAGCTACCAGATGCTGCTACTTAGCCTTGTCTTACCTTGCTCCCAAAATGCCCATCCCCCCAAAAATGACTGAACAAGTTGTGGTATATCATTGTAATGGAACACTGTTGTGTTATAAGAAATGACAAGCAGGATGATTTCTGAAAAACCTGGAAAGATTGAAATAAACTGATACAAAGTTAAGTGACTAGAACCAGCAAAACATTGTACACAGTAACAGCAATATTGCATAATAATCAACTGCAAATGATTTATTCATTCTCAGCAATACAATAATCCAACTCCAAAGGGCTCATGAAGAAAAATGGTATCTGCCTCCAGAGAAAGAACTGATGAAGTCTAAAAATGCAAATTAAAACATATTATTGTTCACTTTTTTATGGGTTTTGTGTGTTTTCTTTCACAACCTAATATGGGAATATTATTTTGCATGATTACACATGTATAACCTATATCATGTTGCTCACCATCATAGGGAAAATTTAGAATTCAAATTTTTTTAAAGTGAATGTTAAAAATTGTTTTTATATTTAATTGGTAAAAAATAAAATATTATTCAAAAAAATTTGACACCACCTCCCCCCCAAAAAATAAGAATAAAACCTCCCCAACAGTAGTAGCCACATTGTCTCTGAGTCTCTAACCACAGGGTTTTTTTTTCTTAAGTATTGTACAGGTAAAGAGTAGCTAAATTCATCCAAACAGCGAACATGGTGGTAGTTGAAAGATGCTGGATTTAGAACCTGAAAACTTGGACACTTTGAAAAAAGACCCTTCACCCACCTTGTGGTGTGAAAAATAAAGGGAGATAATATTACCAAGAGAACAGAGGGTCATTTACCTCTCTAAGCCTCAAAGTCCTCATTTTCAATAGAAATTGGAACTGAGTTACATGATTTCTAAGATATATGTTAGCCATGTTATTTTTATTATTTTACTGCTTTTGTTGTTATTATTATTCCTCCCATTCTGGATCCTATGAAAGGCCAATGGAATTTGGAGGATTTACTCTAAATGCTATTTAGCCTCCACTCCCTCTCTTCCCCTCCCCCTGAAGGTCTCTTCTTATTGAAATAGATTTGTTCTTGAAGATATCTTTCATATTTCCAGTGCTTTCCTGAAACTTGCTCCAAGTGCCAAAATTTTCTAGTTAAGACTCTGGCCAGGTCAGGAGTCAGAGATTTTTAACTTCTAGACCATTGTACCATTTTCCATCAATGAAAGGTCTGTTTTTTAAGCAAATATTAAAGCAGTAGCATTTGTCTTAAATTTAACTTGAAAATATATTGTCATGAAAATTAATCATTGTTTACCACAACTTTGTGAATTTGTCAAGATTTTTTTATTCTTTTCTTTCTTTTTTTCTCTCTTTTTCCTTTCCTTCCCTCCATCCTTCCTTTATTCCTTTCTTTGCTCCTTTTTTTTCCAAACAAGACTGGATCTCTCTGTCTTTCCTGGACTGGAAGTGCAGGGTTTACTCACAGGCCCAGTCTTTCACTTTATCAGAAAAAGGGGTTTGACCTGCTGTATTTCCAAACTAGACAATTTCAAATTTGTTCACACATTCAATTGTCTTAGCCTCCTGTAGCTCAGAATTCCTGAACTCAAGAGATTCACTAGTTCCTGACTTCCTAGTAGCTGGGATTACATGCACTTGCTACCATGGCCAACAACATTATAAATATTTTTCAAGACTCTTTCTGGAAGTGTTTATTTCTGGCTAGGACATTTTTGTCATCAGATTATATGTTTGGGTTGATAAGATCAAGTTTGAAAGGCAGTTTATTTTCTCCAAAGTACTTTGTCCACAACTAAGATAGCTACTATCAGTTACCAGGTGGTAGTTTATTTATTGATCATTCAACCAACAAGCTTGTTCAAGGCACTGAGGATACAGATCAAGAGCAAATGCTAGCACCAGTTAAAAAAAAGGGGGGGGGTCCCTCCCTCAAAGAACTTACCATGTATCAGGAAACACAATGTACACATTTAAGTAAATACAAAATATACACATAATCCAAAGTAAGACACTAACAGGAAATGTCTCACGTAGAAAGTGGGAGCCAAGCCTTGAAGGAAACTAGGGATTATTAAAGGAGGTGATGAGGGAATGTATTACAAATACTTTTTTAAGCAATTGGGGTTAAGTAACTTGCTCAAGGTTACATTGCCAGTTATTTTTTGTGTGGGTGCCAAGTATCCTGGGTCTCCCAACACCGGGACCAGCTATCTTACTCACTGTGCCACCTGACGGGCTATGAAAAAGCTCAAAAACAGGAAATGAGTTGTTAATATATGAAGAGCAGCAAGTAAGCCTGTTTAGACAGTATACAGAATGTGTGAAGGGAAGTAACATGTAATAGTAGTCCAGCACCTTGAAATTTAGCCAATGGTATGGTTAACTGAGACAGCTATTTACTATACTTTTCCATCAAATTGTGTTTAAAGTAGTAATCATCCTAACACCCCCCAAAAATGTATATACAACTAAGGCTGTGGCATATCTAGCCCATGACTAGACCAGAGATATTTTTCATAGGGTTCCATGAGGTCCCAATTATCTAACAACAGATTTTGCTCTCTACAAGATAATTCATCCAGAAAAATCAGCCATTGTTTTCCCAAGAAGCTACTGCCAGAAATAGATTTTCTAGAGAAATTGAGGTCAAGGTGTTTGGACTGATAACAGGTATCACTGAACCCACTGAATATGGATTTCACAGTCACATCTTCAAGCTAAGAGTTCTCACTGGCTATACCATCCCCCAACCTAATTCACAGAAGGCAATCCCTGGCTTTGCTCCAATCCTCCTAAGAAGGTTCATAATGAAGATGGCAGCTATGATATGGGCTTTACTCCTGAGAATTGGAGGGAAAAAACACAGAAGTGAACAGAGAGGGGCGGCCAGGTGGCTCAGCAAGTAAGAGCACCGGCTCTAGTGTCGGGATGACCTGGGGATCAAATCTGGGCTCAGATACTTAGCACCACACCCAGAAAAAACTGGCCGTGTAACCTTGAGCAAGTTACTTAACCCCGATTGCTTAAAAAAAAAAAAAGCGAACAGAGACCAAATGACAAAACTTCTCTCTCCAAATAGAATCACAGAAGACAGATACTTTCATTTGTCAGTGAAAAAGTATTTATTAAGTTCCTACTATGTGTCAGCCCCTGTGCTAAGTGCTGGGGATACCAAAAAAAGGCCAGTTGAGTCCTGGTCCACAAGGAGCTCATTACCCTCTCTGAAGTCCCTCTCTGATTTGCTGCCTACCAGGGTCAATCCTGAGCAAGATTATAAAATATAAGATAATAATACATCTTCCCTCTCTCCCTCCATTCTTTCCCTCCTCCTTTCTTTCTTTCTTTCCTCCTTTTCTTCTATTCACCCTTCCCCTCTTAATCCCTTTCATCCTTCTTTACTTTCTCCCTACCTCCCTTCCTCTCTCCCTTCTTTCCTCCCTCCCTCCTCTTTCTTCCTTTCTTCCTTCTACCTTTCTACTACAAGGGAGTTAATTATGTATGCAAAAAACTTATACAAAGTAGGATGTGTTATATTTACTACACTCCATCCTTCCCTATGCTCTCATGTGCAATGAAGTCACTAAGTATACATTAACAAGTTCTTAATACAATTCTTCACCTTCTGCAAGAGATGCTGGTGTAGATATTGCAATTACCTTCACAGTAGTCTTTTTGCTTATGTTCATCATGAGCCTGCCAATGCCAAGTAACCAAGTATACTGTGAAATGATCTTTCTTGTTGCCTTTAGATATGCAAAAAAAAATCCCAACAACTCCTTTATTTTCATCCACAAGGAGAACCCATAAGCTATTTTGCCATTTAGCTGAATTTTCTTTTATTTCCCTTTACAACAAGGTTGTTAATGTTAATGATTCAGTTTCTCTTATAGTTTATCATCTTTTTTTAAATCAATCATTCAACCAACAAATATTTATTAAGTTCATACTATACAACTGGTCACCAGATAAGGATCTCACATTAAGAAACATAATTTTGAGGGAAGGATTTTTTTTTAAAGCAATTGGGGTTAAGTAACTTGCTCAAGGTTACGGGGCCAGTTATTTCTGGATGTGGTGCTAAGTATCTGAGCCCGGATTTGATCCCAGGTCATCCAGAGGTGCTCTTGCTACCTGGCTGCCCCGAGGGAAGGATTCTTAAGATATGTGAAAAGGGAGAGGGAGGATAATTAATGAACGGAAAAGATCATTTATTATAGTCATCATTTACTAGGAAGAGGTAATCCAGGAATTATTAACTATCAACCCACAAATCTATTTTCTCATCTCTTCAAAACGTTGATGAGTGTAACTTCTACCAATTTCCATGGTTTATTTGATGAAACTATGGAAAAGAAAATCTTGCAAATGATTCCATAGTAACTACTCAATTAAATAAAAGGTTTGGATAATTCTTATTATTTGGTGAATATAAAAATATTTGAATTAGTAGAGCAACATACAGCCTTAAAGTTTCTCTTCTAACAAAATATTTCATTTCACATTAGGAACATAAAAGTTTCTATGATGGATGCAACAAGAGAAATTATTTTGGGGAATCTATTTTGCCTGATAATAACAAGTAAGTAATAAAGCAAGGTTATCTGTTTTATTATGAAGATAAAACCCCCCTCACCAAAACTGTATGCCACAGTCATGAAAGATGCCATGTGAAGAATTCAAATGAAAGAGGAATTTGATATGAATAGAGAAGTCCTCTAGAGTCTCCTGTTATCAGATGGTGTTGTGCAGATTCAATCAACATATGAAACAATTGAGGGCCTGATTAATGAGATCCATAATCACTAAAAAAGGTTTGCCTTATCTGTCCACCTCTTCACTCAATTGCAATGTTTCCTAATTGGCCTTTCTGATTGAGGTCCCTTAACACTCCAGCACATCCTATACACTGCTGCCAAAGTGATTTTCCTTAAGATCAGGTCTGACCATGTCACTCCCTTATTTCTCATACATCAGTGAGACTCCCTAATTGCCTTTAGGATAAAACATAAACTTTTGAAATCTTTCACAACCTGGCCCCAGTCTATCTTTCCAGCCTCATTGTGTATGAATCCCCATCTCACACTCCAAAGTATAGCCAAATTGGTCTTCTCTCTGTTCTTCATACATAGCACTCCATCTCCCCTCCTTCTTCTGTTGTACTGGCCATCCCACATGCCTGGAATGTACTCCCTTTGCCTAGCACAGTGCTGAACACACAGTAGGCACTTAACAGGTGGTTGTTGATTGATTCACACAGAAAAAAACAAAAGGATAATGATTGATTATTAGGCACACTGTACAATGTAATTAGATTGGCAGGACACAGAGTTGATATGTAAGTATGTGCAGCTTGTCCACGCATTGCATGTGGAAAATGAGCTGAGCCTAGAATTGAAGGTTGGATGCATTTGGAAAATTATGTAGTATTTTCATTGACTTTGAATTTCTGCATGAAAGATCTAACTTATTAACAATCATATTCTTCTGATGATGAAATATGACAGTGAATCTTGTAATATCACAGTCTTTGAGGAAACAAAATTCCAGGTCCATCAAAGTGTAATGAAGACATCATCAAAGAGATATGATAGAAAAAAAAAGGTGGATGGATCATGTACAAAGGGACACCAAGTGGACAACCTGTATATTGCACTTGTGCCCACATGATGTAAACAGACCTAGATCAAGGTTTCTAGTAGATGGATGGACCCCCTCCCTATACATGGTTTATAGGAAAGAGGACTGGATAACACAAAGGATGAATAAGATGCAGTATGTTCTTCTCAAGTGAGTACATGCATTGATTTTGATCAAAGATTCAAAGTGTGATGGACTAACTTTTCTCTAACGACTTCTTCCTCTCACTCACAATATGGGGAGTCTTTACCTAAAAGAAAGCACAGCTGCCCCTGGGACTGATTAAACCCAGCTTCCCCAGTATAACTTCCTAGTCATATAAGGGCATAAGAAATCCCAGCTACATGCAATCTGGGCAGCTAGGTGGTGCAGTGGATAGAGTTCCAGGCTTGAAGTCAAGGAGACCTCAGTTCAAATTCATCCTCAGATACTTACTAGCTGTGTGACCCTGCACAAGTCATTCAACCCTGCTCACTTCAGTTTCCTCATCTGTAAAATGAACTGGAGAAAGAAATGGCAAGCCACTCCAGTATCTTTGCTGAGAAAGCCCCAAAAAGGGTTACAAGGAGTCACACACAACTCAAAGCTACTAAACAACAACAACAAACATGTAATCTAGGAGGATCTGGTGAATTTCTGAAGCCTATTATAGTCAACTTGCCTTGCTTCCCAGAAGTGTTTTCATATGGAAAAGAGGATATCTGTATCTAGAGAAGCTAAGTGTCACTGTATCCTTCTTGCATATTTTTACTGGGCTAGGGCAAAATAAACCTCCTTGTGTTAACTATTCACTAATTTATGAATGTCTTATTTCATGACAACACCAAACCTGAACCGTAAGAGTGTTGGTTTTGGAGTTGCACTTCCCACATCTGGAATATAGAAGAGGCTGCCCTGGTTGCTGAATTAAGGGCCCAGGAACCCCACAGTTTCATTGAATATAGGAGGCATCAGGGTATAACAAAATGAGCATGCAGTTCTTGTTGTCAGAGGGCCTGGGTTGAAATTCCAACTCTTCCACTTCCTGCTGTTTGTGACCTTCTCTAAGCCTTAATTTCCTCATCTGAAAAATGGGAGGGTTGGATTCAATGATTTCTAAGATCCCTTTTCTAAGTTTATGATCCTTTGAATTCAATTCAAAAGGTGCTGTGAGAGATTTTTAAACGTTAGATCAGATGGGCTCCTTGGCCTCCTGGAACTCAGAATCTAGGAGAAACAAAAATACACTCTACCAATAGCTCTTTCCTGGCCTATACTTCTGATCCTCTGCGCTACACGCTACATTACGGTACCCTCTGTATGCAGCACTGGCCCCCACATACCGGGTTTTTATT
>NW_027187336.1:2087984-2136369 GCF_028583685.1 Petaurus breviceps papuanus
CACCAGAGTTTGAAATGGTCTCAGAAGGATTCAAAGCATCACAACACTGGTTGGACGGTTTCCTTCAACGGTATGAACTGTCCCTAAGAAGATCAACAACACTGTTTAAGCTGGAAGATGCTGAAGTTATTAAACGTGCACTTGCATTCAAGTCCTTTATTGATAGGATCGACATTTCCAAGTACCAAACCTGCAATATGATTGCTATGGATGAAACTGCAGTGTTTATGGGACAAGGATCTCAAACAACAATTCATCACAGGGGTGCAACGTCAATCTACATTCCCACCACTGGCTATGAAAGTGCACGGGTCACCTGTGTTTTGGCAATTCGTTTGGATGGAAAGAAAGCCACACCTCTAATCATCAGTAAGGGCAAGAAAGATAAGATTGAACTTGTATCTGGCATTTACGTTCTTGAAACCGAAAAAGCCTGGTGTACACAAGCTGTTATAAGAAAGTGGGTTGATTTAATGCTGCCACTTGTTATGCGAGGTAACCAAAGAGGTCTGATAGTCTGGGATTCAGCCAGCACTCACCGCGCTAAAGAAATGAAGAACTTCCTTGCAGAGAGAAGAATAGATCAAGTATGATTCCTGCAAGAATGACTGCCTATCTCCAGACCCTTGATATTGCAATAAACAAGCCATTCAAGGACCATTTGTGCATGGAAGTCAATGACTACATAGAAAATAGAATGGAAAGAAATCAGCGTGGAAACTTTGTGAAGCCCTGTCTGCAAGAAGTCGTGACTTGGGTGAAGAAGTCATGGGATAAAATTACTGACAGCTGTGTCGCCAAGGCACTACGAGCAGGTTACCTGGACAAGACATATTCATTTAAAGAGAGCTATATTGCTGGACATGACAGATTGGGTCCACTTCTTCTGAAGGAAATGGAGGCGCAAGACATCCAGGACGGAATTCAGGGTATGAACACTTATGACGATGTTGTTGAAGAAGATGACATGATCATTATTGAATAAAGGTACATTTTTTTGTTCACATTTACCTGTTTATTAAAATTGCTGTCAATGTTCATTAAAATAAGCCCTCCCCTGAAAATAAGCCCTCTGATGTTTTTCTGTCCAAAAAAATTAATAAGACAGTGTCTTATTATCGGGGAAACATGGTAATTAGGAGGATTTTGTTTTTATCAAGTGAGAGGTTATGGTTGGAGGTGGGGAAGGTGTTGTGGGAGTCATTGGGAAGTGACAGAAATGTTAAAAGAAAGAAAGAGAGAAAGAGGGGGGAAGGAAGGAACAAAGGAAGGAAGGAAAGAAAGAAAGAAAGAAAGAAAGAAAGAAAGAAAGAAAGAAAGGAAGGAAGGAAGGAAGGAAGGAAGGAAGGAAGAAAGAAAGAAAGAAAGAAAGAAAGGAAGGAAGGAGAGAGAGAGAAAGAAAGAGAGAGAGAGAGAGAGAGAGAAAGAAAAGAAGTAAATAACGAGCAATCAGATAAG
The DNA here is from genome assembly GCF_028583685.1 of Petaurus breviceps papuanus. NCBI lineage: Eukaryota > Metazoa > Chordata > Mammalia > Diprotodontia > Petauridae > Petaurus > Petaurus breviceps. The sequence goes on from NW_027187336.1 coordinate 2,089,443, forward strand.
CCACACTGCATCATTCTCTAGTCTATTTCATAAAGGAATCTTTCCCAAATAGGACATACTGGACTCTCTATAATAAAAAGAAAGAAAGAAAGAAAGAAAATAATATTAATAAAACACTGGAAGACCTAGAGGGCCACATGTGACCTCAAGGTCACAAGTTCCCCACCCCTGCTCCAGTCAGCTAGCTTCAGAGCACTGATTGTAAGGGAGGTTCAGGATTTTTGAGCATCACATGGCAGGTGCCAGGCCTCCTTCATTCCCCCCTCACCTCTCTGAGTAACTCTGGCTTCCTAGTTAGGGGCACCCTCGGCCACTGATCTTAAGAATGGGGCTGCTATGATTGCTGTGACTACATAGACCCCAGCAAGGTAACACAGCTGCTCACCACCTGAGTCCACCAACCAGAACTCAGGCTAGTTTGCTGAGCCAGCAGATTCATGTGGGTCTTTGTTCCAGTATCCAGTTGCCCTGTGGTCCATCACCTGGTATCTGCATCACCACCCTATCCATTGCAGCCCATTGAACCACATGCTCCTTCCCTGTGGGCCGTTCTGCCTAAATAGTTACCAGATGCAATCTTCAAAACAATCCTCCATCATTCCCCCAAGAAATACTCAAGGCATATAGGAGCACAGAGAAAAAGGGAGGACCGCTTCTCCTCTCCCTATGACCCTCTCAGACAGCTGTGCCCATTCCTTACTCTCCAAAGGCCTGATTTATAATATGCCTTTAGTCCACATCTGCAACCATTTGTTTACTTAACCAAGAGGGGGAAATATGATGTTAAACTATCAGGGGTTGACTTATGCTTGGAAAACAAGGACATTGCCAAGTAGGCTTCCCCTCTTCTCTTTGTCAGTTGTGTTTACGGGGATTAGAAGGTTCTGACATCCATGTACTTTGTGCTGATCTAGCCACAAATGACCATGTTTTAGCACAATGAAAAGGGAAAGGCAAGGGAGAAAGAGGGAGGTAAAAGGTTGCATTTAATTCTCTTGATGTTAAGTGCTTTTCAACCTTTCAAGCTATTCCTCTTTTTATTGCAGTGTTTGGTAATGCTTTGTTTTGTGGGCATGGTTTTTTATGTGGGTTTGAATAGAATTATCTCTGCTATCTCATAGGGGACAGCAAAAGAAAGAATGAAACCTCATCAATGGCTGGATTTATAATCCACCAGCCATTGACTTGACAACAAGGTCCAACTGGCCCTTGAGAGTCTAGATAATCTGCTTTGTCAATGGGCACTATTAGAGTCCCTTAATTGATGGATTATTGACAGGAAGGACTCCTTTAAAGTGGCTACAATCTATGCTATAAGTGCCTATTTAAGGAGATTTAATCTGTAAATTATTGAGGCTACAGAATGCAAAAGTTCCTTCAAAGCCATTATCTGGCATTGTGTTCAGGCCAGGAGAGCACCTTCAGAAGGAATTCCCTATGCCTACCCCCATTTCTAATCCAAATTCTACTTGTTCTTCTACCCCCACATCCCCACCTTTTTTCATGAAGCCTCACCCAGGTATCTCAGTCAATGGTGATCTCTCCTTTCTCTGACCTCCTGTCCTGCCTGTGCCCAGTATCACACAACTGAACACTTAACTCTATCTTAACCTGCAGGATTTTCTAGCTTACCTAAGTGTATAAATCTTGCCTTTCAAGCTGGTCTCTAAGTGTTCAAGGGCAGAGAACGTATATGTCTCTTGTTCCACCTGTAGCATAGTAGAGAGAGATCTGGGCTGAGATCCAGGAAGACCCAGACTGAAATCCAACCTCTGACATGTCCTGGCTCTGCAACCCCAACAAGGAAGACTAAACCACAGTGAAGGTACTTCCTGTGTTGGTAAAATGAGCTTCCTTACTCAGGAGCCTCCTATGCCAGTGAAATCACAGGTCCAGTTCCTCTTCTTATTTGTCCACCTAGCACAGTGCTGGACTTGATAGTACATAATCAGTAAATACTTTTTGGTTTGACTTGGATCCTGGCAAAGAGCTGCAGGCTGTGAACACAGCCGATTTAGCCCAGGCTCTCGTTCAGAAATCAGCAACCTCACAGTTGCTAACCTCTGTTCTGTAATGCTGAGAGTGATTCATGAGAGGAGAAAGACAAAAACAAAAACGAAAACACCCACTATTGTGAAGGTAGGAAGGAAATTGATCAAATTCAATCTTACAGGCAGTTGGTGGTAGTAGCAAATTATGGAGAGAGCAAGAAGGATGGAACGGTAAGATGACGTAGTAGAAAAGGTATAGGACTTGAACTAAGGAAGTCCTGCATTCAAATACTGCTTCAGATACTTAGTTGTGGAAGCTGAGGTAAAACCCTTAACCCATATGTGTCTCAGTTTCTTCATCTATGAAGTGAGGGGGTTGGGACTCCATGTCTTCTAAGATACCTTCCAGCTCTAAACCTATTAACCGAGGTAACCCTAAAACTGTTCTGTATCATATCTTTGCCATGGAATCATAGAAATTTATAGCTGGAAGAAATCCGAGAGATCACCTAATTCAACCTGCTGTCTCATGCAGACAAATTGTTATTCGGATTCCATTTGAAGATTTCCAATGACTGATTTCTCACCAAATAGGCATTTCATTCCACTTTATCACAGATTCCAGTCTTAGAGGATCTATAAAACTAAAATTGCAGACAATGTGCTAACCTGCCCTAGTAAAAGGAGTATCCAAACCTGAAAGTTTCCTATATTAATGAAATCGCCAGTCTGACCCCCATAGCTATCTTTTGTTCCCCCTAGAACTGTGTCTTGCCTTTATGAGATTCTTTAAAAATCTGTTGCTCGGTCACATCTGACTCTTTATGACACCATGGACCAAACTATCGATGGGGTTTTCTTGACAAAGATACTGGAGTGGTTTGCTATTTCCTTCTTTAGTGGATTAAGGCAAACAGAAGTTTAATAACTTATCCAGAGTCACGGGGTTAGTAGATGTGACTGGATTTGAGCTAACTCCAGGACTAGTGCTCTATCCACTGTCCCCTAGCTGCCTCCTTCTTTAAAATTACTCATTGCACTGGATTGGATTGCCTTCTAGGTAATAGGGAGCCATTGAAGTTATTAGCACAGTAGAGTTTACAGAAATACAAGGTAAAATAGTCCCCCATTTCATCCACTCCCTGACTGTTGCCCCTACTTTAACAGGTTTAACCCACCCCCACATTTTCAGGCAAGAAAAGACATGGATAGGCCTGGGGGAAATCTGCTTGGACATTCTTACATGTATTTCAACCAGGCCAATGGTCCATCATCTGATTTCTGAAAAGATTTCCATTTCCTCAGAAGTAGCTAGGTAGTGAAACCTAGCACTGAGCCTAGGTTCAGGAAGACTTGAGTTCACACCCATCCTCAGACACTTACTGGGCACCCTGGGCAAGTTATTTAATCTCAGTTTCCTCAGATATAAAATGGGAATAATAACGGCACCTTCTTCCCAAGGATTTTTTGAAGATCAAATGACATATGTGTAAAAATTCTTAGCACAATGCCCATCACATAGTAGGCACTATCTAAATGCTTATTCTCTCCCTTGTCTTCCTCAGTTAATTTCCTTTTTGTTTGTAAGAAGCCCAGGCAGCTGCATTATTCTTATCAAAATCATACCACTGAACTTCAAAGTTGGTCACTTTTTAGTGGAAAATATGCCCCTTTGAGCTGATACATTGCTGAACAATCTGTGAGCCTCCCTGCTGGCTCTGAGCCTTCAATATCTTCCATTCCAATCCATTCAGCACTCAGCAGCCAGAATAATTTTCCTCCAACACCATTTTTATCATGGCATTCCTCTATTGCTTGTCATATCAAATCTAAACTTTTTGGCTAAGCATCTGAGATGCTTCATCAACTAACCTGACCCCAGCTTGGAGGCCTCTACTCCAGCCAAACTAATCAGCATGCTATTCTTTCTCAGGCAACTTGCTCATTCCCATCTCCAGGTGTTTACACGCAAAAGCAAAGGCTCCCATTCATACATTTATCAAGCATTTTTTCCTTTGAGGCAGGTGATGTGAGTAGGATTGTCTGAATTTTACAGATGAGGAGAATGAAGTCAAATAAATGAAATCCAAGCTGTCCAACGTCACACTGCTAGCATGTAGGGGTATCTCTTGACTCCAGGTCTGGTACTTTCTACTATACTATCTGACCTGCTTGTTTCTTCCCTGACTTCCTTTCAGACTTTGCTGGACTCCCCTCTTCCAGGAAATCTTTCCTCATTGATTAACTCCATCCTGCTCTGTTTCTTTATTATCTCTCATTTTTCCTAGGATAAATTGGCATTTTGATAATATCTTCACCCCATTTTGGAGACTGGCTGGGCAGCAAGTAGTGAAGCTTTAAAATAGGATTAAGAGTGAAAGGAGATGGAGATACTTGAGGGTTTAACCATGAATGGAAGGCCCCCAGCAACAAAGAACAGAACTGAGAGCTCAGACATATGGGTTCTGATAATCTGACCATGTCTCTCAGGATCTCAGTATCCACTTGGACAAGCAGTGTTCTAAGAGGCTTTCAGCTCTAAAAAATTATCCTTCTATACTTCTGTGACACAGCTAGGTGGTGCAATAGATAGAGTTCTGGTCTTCATATCAAGTACACCTGTGTTCAACTGTGGCCTTAGACCACAGGCTAGCTGCATATCCTAGGCAAGTCACATAATCTCTACCTCAGTTTCCTCAACTTTAAAATGGGGCTAATAATATGTTATTATTACCTCCCAGGTGGTTGGGAAGATCAAATGAGATAATACTTGTAAAACACATAGTATAGTGCTTGACACATAGTAGGTGCTTAATAAATGTTTGTTTGTTTTTCTTCTCCTTCCCCTTATATTTCTCTTTTCCCCAATGCTGATTTCTCTGTCTAGTCTTAACCTGGTCTAAGAGTAAGACACTACTATGAGGTTTTTGTTGCCCCTCTTTACTCTGATCTTTGGTATTCCCCATTTCACTTATTTTCTGTATCTACTTCCTTTCTAAACACCCCTTTCAGATTTCAGAGTAGTAACCTGAACCTGCTTGTTCTTTTTGTTAGGGTTGCATCATTCTGGAGCTTGCACTCTTCTCTGACTGATTAACCAAGTCACTGAAACTCAGTAGGAAGAGTTAAAACTAGGGAGAGGGGATGGAATTTTGCTTAGCATTGAAATCTAGGGGTCATTGAAAATATGAGAACTCCTGAAACAGATAAAAACTGAGCTTCGAACCTATTTAGTGAGCTAAAATTGTAGTAGCAAATAGGAAGCTACAAGACAGCAGCTTCTGGATTGGTCTTCCAGGGTCTCTATGGACCCACTTTGGGATCCCAGCACTCCTCAACCCCTACCCAAATTGCCCCAGGAACCAAAATTGCTAGTTATGATACTGTCAGCAGGAAGTGGCTAATTCCATCCCCTCGATGGATGTAATGTTCTATATGAAGTCTTGAGTCCTTTCATGTTAGATATATGTTCTATTTTTTTAAAGCAATTGTGGTTAAGTAACTTGCTCAAGGTTACAAGGCCAGGTGTTTCTGGGTGGGTGCTAAGTGTCTGAGCCCTGATTCGATCCCCAGGTCATCCCGACACTGGGGCCGGTGCTCTTACTCGCTGTGCTACCTGGCCGCCCCTATGTTCTATTTTTTAAATAAGTTGTTGATTTCCATAAGGGAGGCACAATATTTTCTATTTCTTTGGTATCCCCACCAAGAGCAGCCAGGAGAAAACACTTCATGTGGTGAAAATTCCACCAGTGTAATAAACCTGGGTGTCACAATGACATTTGGAAAAGGCCCATGAAATAAGGGAAAGGGCAGTGGAGAGGCAGACATATTATGAAATAAAAAAGATCATTGGATTTGAAGTCAGAATCTATATTTTGAATTTTACAATCAGTGTGACCTTGGTTGGATATGTAATTTCATTTCTTAGTGCCTCAGTTTTTCCATCTATAAAATGAGAGAGTAGACAAGATTATTTCTATGCTTCCTCCCAGCTCTAAAAATGCCCTTATCTACAACATTTCCTATGTACTCTTCAAAGAACCATCTTTAGAAAATAGAACCTCAGGCTGAAATGTCATATTTGAGCATCTGGGGCACTGCTATTATTCATATTTCTTTTTATCTATTGGCCTTATAAATTCAGCACTAAAACAAGTTTTTGAGAAAACCTGTGTACTTCTGCATTTTTTTAAGCCTGTAGGGGAAAAAAAATCTGTCATTTATCTTCCATCTCTTATTCTCACCCATTTTTCTGAAAAGGATTTGAATGTTTTTCCCCTTTTGTAAATTAAAATTGAGTTCACACTTTACTAACTTTTAACTGTTAGGAATGTTTCTTTAGTCAGAGGTTCTGATTTTGTTCAAGGCCAGTTCTAATTTGGAGTTCAAGTAGAAAGAGATTTGGTATTGTTGGAATGCTAGAGAAGTTACTCAGTTAATGGCCTTATGGTAGCTGAATGGTTACAGATGTGGAAATTTAAGTGGAAGTAACAGTTTCAGGGATGGGCAGACTTCAAAGTCTTGGCATTTCAAAATGGATAAAATTTGGCAGAATTGTAATATTAAAATTTATTTTCTGATACTATTATCTAGTAGCAAAGCAATCACTTTGTACACAATAAGGTAGTGCTAATGAATCTATTGAATCTAATCTTCATAATCATGGTATCTCAAAGGTAGAAAATTAATTGGATGAAGTTAAATATCCCCTTTTCATGTCAACAAAATTGGTTTTTCTAGGGATTAAAGGATTAACGTGGTGTTAAGTCCCTAAAGAGGCTAAAATACTTTATTATTCATTACAAAACCCAAAGATTGGGCTGTTATTTTTTTTCCTGATGTCACTGCTTTGGGTTTATTAAAGAGAAGAAATGAACAATGCTGCTAATGATAATTTCAGAAATTCCTTCCACACTTTGAAATTCATATAATTTTCTGTTTACAAATTCATTCCCTTTAAAGTTGCAGAAATATTTGGAATGTGTTTATGCTTTTACACAGAAGGAATACTTTCAAAGCCTGTTCTCAGAAGTGAAATGACCAACAGAGCAGGGGAAAACTTTCAGTTAAGTCACTGAAGCTGTAAAATGTAGCATTTTATATTGATGTTCAGCCAGCAACAGACCAGAAGAATACAATTTCCAGCAAGCAACAGGGAAGAAAATTTTTGGTTAGGTCAGAGAACAAAGGAAGATGGGAGATAAGCCATCTAAAGAAAGGAGGAAGCATCTTTTTGTTTCATTGTCAAACTGGTCTGGCACATACATGTGTTATCCTTCATATGTGACAATGTAGACTATTGACCCACCGTGACAACATATGCTACTGACTCAGTATTGAAGGAAAGCATGGGTTGAATTCTATATTCAGCAGCTGAGAGTAAGTTCATAAATCATATAACATTAAATCTTTAAGAGATCTTAAGTTGAAGTCCATACTTTTTCAGATGAGAAAATCAGGGCTGAAAGAAGGGATTTGATTTAACAATCACCACACAACCAGTTGTGTCAGCAAAAGGATTTGAACCCAAGTCTTCAGACTTGATGAGTTCCAGAGCTATTTCTGTTAAAATATGCTGCATCAAATTAGTCACTGTTTTTCAACCCAGCCTCCTTGGGATGAAGGGCACATGTTTGTATAATAACTGATTGGAATTAAGGGGTCTGTGAAAGTGGAACACAAAAAAGATAACTGGCTCACAGAGGGAATGAACCTATGGCTTTGGCCTCATTAGCATTGGCATCTAACCTATTGAGTTAATCAGCCAAAGATCCAATTCGCCATGCTCAGTTAGCATGGATGCAAACCTCATCCTAATTGGCTTGAGGTTGGCCTTGGACTTCATAGTTGCATCTACAGAAGTTAAAAAAAAATTGGAAAAGATGAAAATTTGTTAAAGGAAGGAGAGCACTACTGCACCAGAAATGGTTTTTGTGCAGATAATCACATGCGGTAAGAAGACCCATGATATATCCTTGCTCTGTGTGTATTTGTATGTGCATACAGAGAGAAGGTGCTGCTTTAATCATTTAATACTTTGATAAGAAAATTTAATAATATTGATAATTTTTTTACTTTTGATTTTACATCTATTATATGACTTATCAAATGATTTTGAAGTTAAAAGGAACCTTAGAGATCATCTAGTCCTAAACTTCTTTGCTTTCCCTCCTTGAGGCCCAGTGTTGATGAATGACTTGCTGTAAGAGCACACAGATAATAAGCAGCTTGTCCAAGGTTCATACCCGGGTACTCTAACTCTAATCCAGAACTCTTTTAAGGCTGCTTCCTTTGCAAGCATAGGAACATAGATTTAAAGCCACAACAGATTTTTAAAGGAAAACTTCAAAATCTACATATTCTGAGGTTTTTTCTGTTCACCTTCTCTGAAATTTATGCTTTCATAATTTTGCAATGTTCAAGTATCTTTTGCAATGGAATTATATTGCATCAGTAAATCTGGCAAAGTATTGGGAAATCAGTCCAATAATATACCAAGATTTGTAATAGAAGAATATTACCTTTTGTAATAGAAGAAAAAGAAACCATAAATGATGGGCATTTGACTTCTCCCATCTAAAAAGAGAATTACACTGCAAGGAACTATAGAGGACATAGGGGAAAATCTTTCATTTACAGATTGGCAAACTTTAAGTCACTTAAGGTCACACAGGCAGTAAGTGCATGAACCCAGACCTTCTAAAACCAGTGTCAATACCCTTTCTGCTGTGAAGGCAGATAGACATTATCTCCATTTTAGGAAAGCTGGTGTACAGAGAACTGGTTTGCTCAAGGTCACAGAGAGAAGTAGACTTAAAACCGAATTATTCCCACATGTCTGGATATTCCTTATTGGATTAACATGTTGAATAGAACTGTGAACAGTCATTCATCTTGTCAGGTGGGGAGGGGGGAAGAGATTTGTATATCATTAAATTTCTTTCCTCCAAGAGGAAAGGGGAATTTCCATTTAACAAGCATGCCTTTAAGTCCTTCTGAGAGAAGGGAGACTGTTTAGTGAGGAGAGAAGAATTTGCTGGAAAGAAATTCCACAATGTTTATAAGTGGGTTTTTTTAAGTCCCTCCCTACTGTAATCCATGACTACCATGGAAAGGAGAGGAAATTCCAGGAATAACAGCAGAATCAGGAAAGGGAGTTGTATTCTGTGTCCTCTTGGAAAGAAAAGGTTGTTTGTTGCCACCTCCAAACTTGAAAATTATTCTATCATTACTGTCCAGTCACCACAAGACTAGAAGCTAAAATGGAGTTCTTACTAAGCATTCCTGACTTTGGGTTCCTCCTCCAGAATCATAATAGGAAAAGTTTTGTGTCAGACTCAGGTGAATCCAGAAAAACAGGAATCACATTCATTCTATCACACAAAGCAAAAATTAAGATCTCACACTATCACTAGAGACAAACAGGCAGTTATATTATTTTTAAAAGAACCATAGACAATGAATTAACATCACTAAACATATAGCACCAAATCATATAACATCTAAATTCATGAGGAAAAAGTTAATTAATTTTTAAAAAGATAATTATAGTAACACAAAAATAGTGGGACATAGTTATCTCCTTGCCTGAGGAGTAGACAAATCTAACCAAAAGATAAACAAAAGAGAAAACATTGAAGATGGAAAATGTGTCTTAAAAAGTTATATAAACGGGACACTAGCTTTTCAGAGATGAGCATTATAAAGTTACAGCCATAGCACCTACTTCTTAATCTACCTTCCCATTGGTTAATGTAAAAAAGACCATAAATATATGGACTGGTTCCAGGAAGAATCCCTGATGTGTTGTTTTTGTTTTTACCTTAACATTCTACTTCCATAACTGTTTAAACTAGGACTTGTCCTAGGCAGTCAGCAGATAGACCAATACCCTAAATCCACATGGTCTTGAGAAGAAAACACTAGACAAGAAGTCTACAAGATTGCGTTGGGAGTCCAAAAATCAGAATTCCAACCCTGGTTCTGCCACTAATCAGCTATGTGGCAGTTAGAGAAGAAAGTTATGATTAAAAAGAGCTAGCACAGCTTCATCAAGAACAAGTCACACCAGAGTATTGTATTAGTACCTTTTTTAAACAAGTTTACTAAACTAGTAGATCAAGATGACTTTACTGATACAGTTTAACTAGATTTTAGCAAAGTTTTGGTTAAAGTCTCTTGCATGGTATTTATGGAAAATATTGAAAGATATGAAGCAGACAAAAATAATTAGATGGATTCAGAACTGGTTGAAATGACTCAAAAAGTAGTCATTAATGGTTCAGTGTCAGCTTGGATGGAGGTCTCCAGTAGAGTGCTCAGGGATCTTTGATGGTTAATGTTTTTTTATCAATGAACTCGGACAAAGAAATAGAAGACATGTTTATCGGATTTGCAGATTACACAAATCTGGGAAGAAGAGCAAACACACTGAATGCTTCCCTGGCTCCTGTGACTTCCTTCAAGTCCCAACTAAAATCTCATCTGTACCAGCAAGCCTTTCAACCCCTCTTAATCCTAGTGCCTTCCTTTTCTATTTATTCCATATAGAACTTGTTTGTATATGTTTGTTTGTTTGAGTCTCCCCCATTGGTCTATGAACTCTGTGAGGTCAGAAACTGTCTTTTGCCTCTTTTTGTATCCCCAGAGTTTAGCACAATGCCTGGCATATATAAATTACATTATTAGAACTTAATAAATATTGGTAGATTGATTGATTGGATGAGAGTCAGGATCAAAAAACATACTAGTAAGCTAGAACATAAGACAAAATTTAACAAGGTTAAGTGGTAAAGTGTTATACTTGGATTTAAAATATTCAACTTCACAAGTCCAATATAGAAGGGATATGTCTATACAACAGTTCATTTGAGAAAGATCTGGGGTTTTAGTGGACTACAAGCTCAATATAAGTCAGTAGCAGGATGAAGTAGACAAAAGAGCTACTGAGATTTTCAGTTGCAATAAGAAAAGTAAGAGATTTCCAAGAAGCAGGAAGTGATGGTCCCATTTACTCTGTCTTTGTGAGACTAAAACATAATATTATATTCAATTATAGGCCCAACAGTTTAGGAAGGACATTGATAAGCCAGATCCTAGGACAACTAAAAAAGATGAAGGATCCCAAGTTCATGTCATATAAGGAAATGGGGAGTTGGCCTGAAAAATAAAAACTCAAAGAAGACATTATAGATGCTTCAAGTATTTGAAAGTCACTTATATGGAAAAGGTATTGAACATGTTCTGTTGATTCCTAGACAGAAGAGCCAGAGACAAGGGGTGAAAAGTACAAAAAGGCAAAGAGGGGATACTCAAAGGGACATATGATATCATAGACTTCCATGTCCCTAAAGAGAAAGACAGAAACCCATCTGTGCTTGCCCATCCTGTGTCCCTCTAAGAGGTCTGCCTTCCTCATTTTCTTCTAACATCATGAAGATATCATTGGAGCACAGCAACTGTCCGCGTGCCATTCTTCACCCTCATCACATTGCCAGGCTATCTTCTCTTGCTCTGATACAGTCTCCTGATTTCACTCATGCTACTTCTCTGCCAATTACTCTACTCACAGAGTAAATAGCAAGCTTGATATTTTCTGTAGAGCTATCCTTTTTCTGTCCCTCCCACTGGAACCTGGCACTCCACCCCTGAGTGCCCTGGCCCTGATAACTGAGCTTTTACCTCATCTTGCCAGAGTCCAGACCTTCACACCATTTCCCCACCATCTCACCACACCACTTTGTTTCTCCCCCACAACCTTCCAATATCTTAATATATTCTCTTCCCCCCCCATTACAATCTAAGCTTCTTGAAAGCAGAGCCATCTTACAGAATTGTATTTGTATTCCCAGTAAGCATTTAACTTTCTATCTTTCTATAATGATATTTATTCTTAGTCATCTTCAAAGCTCTTCATTGGTTACATGTTGCATCCTGTTCACCCACCATTCACCTTTCCATTGCCTTCTGTGTAACTGTATGTTTTAACTTTTCAGAGACTATTATTTTCATGTCTGACAGCCATACAAACACTGGTAGGAGGTTGTTACTAAAAAGATGGGCCTTTATATAAGAATGCACCTCTCTCCAGTCTTTGAGGAGATAGGACAAGCCTGATACCAAACCTTGTTTGTTCAGGCTCTGTGTGAAATGCGGTTCAATGTTTGGACAAAATGAGGCATTCATAATCCATTGGGCTAATTAGACAGCTGATGACACAGTGGATAGAGCACTGGGCCTGGACTTAAGAAAATTTGAGTTCGAATCCAGTCTCAGATACTTACAAGCTGTGCAATGCTGGACAAATCACTTAACTTGTTTGTATCAGTGTCCTCAACTACAAAATGGAGGTAATAATAACATCTCATAAGAGTGTTCCGAGGATCAACTGAGATAGTATTGGGGGGGGGGGGTAAACATATTTAGCATGGTACCTGGCACGTAGTAGGCACTATATAAATGCTTAAGGGCAGATAGGCAGCACAGTGGATAGAGTGCCAGGCCTAGAGTCAGGAGGTCTTGAATTCAAATCCAGCCTAAGACACTAACTAGCTGTGTGACCCTGGGCAAGTCTCTTAACCCTGTCTGCCTAAGTTTCCTTATCTGTAAAATGAGCTGAAGAAGGAAGTGGCAAATTACTCCACTATTTTTGTTAAGAAAACCCAAATGTGGTCACAAAGAGTCGGATACATGACATGACTAAACAACTACAACAAAAAAAGATAGATTGACATATAGATTTAGATATACACTTTAGTATAAAGGACAGCTCTCTGGCAGAGGGTGTAGTAAATTGGGAAAAGTAGGTGATTTTATTTATTTTTTTTTTAAGCAATTGGGGTTAAGTAACTCTGGGTGTGATGCTGAGTGTCTGAGCCCAGGATTCGACCTCCAGGTCATCCTGACACTGGAGCAGGTGCTCTTACTCGCTGTGCTACCTGGCCGCCCCAAAAGTAGGTGATTTTAAAAACAAAAACCATCGATAACATTTCTTTTCCAAGATGGGGTTTCATTTCTAGGAGATGATTTCCTAACAGCAATCCAGGCTGACTTCATCCTTCTATTCTGCACCCAACATGTTGGTCATTTGTACCATCTGTCCCACATAAGTATTCTGAAGGGCGAGCGCTACAGCTGTACATCTGACTGTATACCATAATCTGGACAATGGACATTCTTCAATCCCTTGACTGGAAGCATGAAGAAAGTTAGGATCCTAAGATGTGTATATGCAAGGACACAGGAGGGAGATGGAATGTCGAGTTCAGGGAGCAGGAGAAAATTCAATTTGGCCATAACAGCAAATCTGAATAAGAGTAATTTGAAACATCTAGAAAGGCAGGTGAGAGCCGGGCTATGTGGGATCTAAATGCCAGCATGAAGTCTTGTTGTATTATTTCAAAAGTAATAAGGAGGCACTAAAGATTTTTGAGGAAGACAGTGACATCAGATCTGTTCCTTAGAAAGGAATATTATTTTAATTATTTCTGTGTGGAGAGAGTATAGCCTAGAAGCAGAAAGGACAACTAGGCTTACCTAGTTTTGGTAAGAGGTGATGTGGGTCTAAACCAGGGGTAGGGAACCTGTGGCCTTGAGGCCACTTTAGGTCCTCAAGAGCAGCCCTTTAACCAAATCCAAACTATTCTGTGAAGTCTGGATTCAAATTTGAGGACCACATTTGAGGACCATAGGGTCACAAGGCTGCAGGTTCCCCACCCCTGATCTAAACTAAGATAGTTACCACATGAAAAGAGAGATGGAGATAGATTACACAAGATGGTCAAGATAGAATACATAAGGCATGACAACTTATTGGATTAGGTCAAAGAAGAAATCAATAAATCAGTCAATAAATATTTATTAAGCACCTACTAAGTCCCAAGAATTTTGCTAAGCACTGAAGATACAAATATGAAAAAGAAAGATGGTACCTTCCCTCAAGAAGTTTACAATCTGGGGGCAGCTAGATGGCTCAGTAAGTAAAGCACTGACCCCAGAGTCTGGAGGACCTGAGTTCGGTTCCGGCCTCAGACACTTAACATGCACACACAAAAACTAGCCGTGTAACCTTGAGCAAGTTACTTAACCCCAATTACCCTCCAAAAGGCAAAAAAAAAAAAAGTTTACAATCTAATGGGGGAAGGAAAAAGCACAAAAGGAATTTGAAAGTTGGGGGAGAACGGAGGGGAGACAAATGAGGAAGAATATGATGGAGTTCAGTCCAAAGACATACAGCCAGGAGGAAATGAAGAGATGTCTGGCCTGAGAGATCTCTTTAAATAAAGGTTTTATTTGGGGGGGGGGGGCTTTTGTCTTCCATCACGTCCTCCAATGAGAGGAACAGAAGATACTGGTGATACTAATGAGCTATGAGTACCCAAGCTGACGCAATCTCACAAGATGATGCATTTCCTGATAATGAGCTTCCTGGGGGCTTGATGGAGTCCAATCCAAAGGAATGTAGCTCTAATTCTTTGAAGTTGTGGATCTGGGTGAAAGGGAGAAATCTAGAATAGAGTTCAATGTAGAAAATAATGAGTTCCACTTTAGATCTACTGAGTTTGAGCTATTGATGAGAAATCCAGGCAGAGATGTTTAATAGGTGGTTGGGAATTCAGGACTGGATTTCAGGAGAGATGGGGTAGATAAATTTGGGACTCATCTAAATATAAATGATATTTGAACCAGTAGGAGACTGATCTCACAAAGAGAGTAATATATATAAAGAAGAAAAAGGTTACCCCAGAACTTTTGTGGGTACTCATATTTAAGGAGTTTGTTGTTCAGTCATTTCAGTCACATTCAACTCTTTGTGACCCCATTTGGAGTTTTCTTGGCAAAGATGCTAGACTGGTTTGCCATTTCCTTCTCAAGATAATTTTTTTTGCAGATGACTGAGGAAAACTGAGGCAAACAGGGTTAAGTGACTTGCCCAGGGTCATATAGACAGTAAGGGTCTAAGGTCAGATTTGAACTCAGGAAGATGAGTCTTCCTGTCACCTAGCCCTACCAGATCTTAAATTGTGTTATAAAACAGCAATCATCAAAACTATTTGGTGTTGGCTAAGAAATAGAGTGGTGGAACAGTAGAATAGGTTAGGTATACAACACAAATTCAGTGACTATAATAGTCTACTGTTTGATTAACCTAAAGACTTTAGCTTCAGGGATAAGAACTTATTATTTAACAAGAACTGCTGTTAAAACTGGAAAACAGTATGCCAGAAACTAGGCATAAACCAACATCTTATATCATATACCAATATAAAGTCAAAGTGGTTATGCAATTTAGATATAAAGGCTGATATTATAAGCAAACTAGGAGAGGAAGGAAGAGTTTACCTGTCAGATTTATGGAGAAGGGAAGAATTTATGACCAAACAAGAAAAAGAAAATTATGAAATTCAAAATGGATGATTCTGATTACATTAAATTAAAAAAGGTTTTGCATAAACAAAGTAGTCAATACAACCAAGGTTAGAAGGGAAACAGAAAACTGGGAAACAATTTTTATAGCCAGTGTCTCTGATAAAGGCCTCATTTCTAAAATATATAGAGGACTAAGTCAAATTTATAAGAATACAGGTCATTCTTCATATGATAAATAGTCAAAAGATATGAATAGGCAGTTTTCAGAAAAAGAAATTAAAGCCATCTATAGTCATATGAAAAAATGTTCTAAATCACTATTGATTAGAGAAATTCAAACCAAAAAACTCTGAGGTACCACATCACACCTATCAGATTAGCTAACACGACAAAACAGGAAAATGATAAATATTAGAGAAGAAGTGGGAAAATTGTAATACTAATGCATTGTTGGTGGAGTTGTGAACTGATCCAATCATTCTGGAGAATGGAAATATGGAGAATTGGAACTATGCTCAAAGAGCTATAAAACTGTGCATACCCTTTGATCCAGTAATACCACTTCTGGATTGTATCCCAAATAGATCATAAAAATGGGAAAAGGACCCATATGTACAAAAATATATATAGCAGCTCTTTTTGCAATGGCAAAGAATTGGAAACTGAAGGGATACCCATCAACTGGGGAGTGATTGAACAATTGTGGTCATGAATATAATGGAATACTATTGTACTATAAGAAATGATGAGCAGTAAGGAGAGCAAAACATTGTACACAGTAACAACCTCAGTGTGCAAGGACTGATTTTGATAGATTTCGCCATTCTCAGCAATGCAAGGGCCTAAAAACAATTCCTAAGGATGCATAATGGAAAATTCTAGCCACATCCAGCGAAAGAACTAGGGAGCTGGAATGCAGAATGAAGCAGACTATTTTCTTTTTTGTTTTGTTTTATTAGGGGCTTTTTTCTTTCTTATGGTTTTCCCCATTCGTTATAATTCTTTTATGCAACATGACTAATGTGAAATGTGTTTAATAGGAATGTATGTGTAGAGTCCATATCAGATTGCAAGTCATATTGGAGAGGAGGAAGGGAGGGGGAGAAAGTTTAAAACTTATGGAAGTAAATGTTGAAAACTAAAAATAAATAATTTGATTAAAAAAAAGAAATGATGAACAGGAGGACTTCAGAAAAACCTGGAAAGATTTACATGAACTGATGCTAAATGAAATTAGCAGAACCAGAACAATATTGTATACAGTAACAACAACATTGTACGATGACTAACTTTGATAGACTTAGCTCTTCTCAGCAATGCAAGGATCTAAGACAATTCCAAAAGACTTATGATGGAAAATGCCATCCACATCCTGAGAAAGAAATTTGGCATCTGAATGCAGATGGAAACACACTATTTCCTCTCTTCTTTCTGTTGTTTTGTTTCTTCTTTCATATGTTTCCTCCCATTGGTTCTAATTCTTCTTTATAACTTGACTAATGTGAAAATAAAATTTTTCAAAAAGATGAGTTTTCTTGACTCCAGGCTTGGCACTCTATCCACTGCACCACCTAGTTGCCCCTCAATTAGAATTGCATAGCAAGTTTGTAATTGGCTCAGTCAACAAAGCTATATGTCTTATAAGGCAGCTTAGCAGAAAGCAAATAGGAGAGGAAATGACACATACAAGGGGAAAGTAACCCAGGGGTGGGTTTTTGGCAATGTGTAAATGCTATTAGGACAAGAAGACAAGGAAGTCAACAATAAAAGACTGAGTACACATGACTCTATAAAAGTAGATTTTCATTAATTAAACTACTAAAATTGGCATTCATATGTTCTATATACAAATAGGTTTCTGTTAATATGGTCCACCAATGGAGAAATTTGGGTACACTTGGTCTATAATTTGCAGAGAGAAGATATGTACACAAGACAAGGTAGAGTGTGGTAAATGTCATAAGATGCATAGCCACATATCACCATGAGGACTCAGAGGATGGAGAGATCACTTCCAGATGGGTGGATTAAGAAAGGCTTCATGGAGAAGGTGGCATGTGACTTGAACCATGAAAGATGTGTAGGACTTTGACAGGTAAGGATAGGAAGGAGGGTAAAAGTTGAAAGTTTCTTTTTTAGTTCTGTACAAAGGAAATGAGTGAAGAGCGAGTGGAACAGAGGCAGAGAAGTTTGGAGCATGTTTAGGAAACATACAGCAAAGGTAGATAGGATAAGTTGAGGATAAGTTGCATAGGCCCTTGAATGCCAAAATGAGGAGTTTGGACTTTATCGGGTAAACACACCAAGAATAAAAGTCAATGCAAATCTAACCTCCTTATAGCAATCTCTGCCAACAGTCTAAGGAGTTTACTATTTCAGCCATACCAAAATTCACAAGGGAGACGTTCTAGGAATCCCTGTGAATAGAGAATTACTTGAGTATTTGTTACACAAAAAAGAAACATGCTTCAGACAGCTGTACAATTTTTTCTCCAAAACTTCCTCTTCTGTATTCCTTCACTTCTTTAGCTTACATCATAAATAGTGAAATTCCTTGAGTTGGCACTAATTTATCTTTAACACCTTTGATTTTTTATTATCTCTAATTTGATACCATTCAAAAAACATTTATTAAGTACTTTATGCAAAACCCTGTGCTGGAAACTAGAGAAAGATTAATAAAAAGACAAAAATGAAATAATCAGAGAATCAAGGAATCACAATCAACCAATAAATATTTCTTAATTGTCTGCTCTGTGCTAGGTACTGTCCTAGGTTATGGGCATACAAAGGCAAAAATGAAATTGTTCTTAAGAAACTTGAATTCTATGGGAGAGAGAGGGGAAGGAGGTGCATGTACAGATTTATCAGATTACATATATATTACACATAAGTGTGCATATCTTTATATGTATACACATGTGCATATGCTTGTGTATATGTATACATATGTAATGTGCATGTATATATGTATGCATATATGTGTGTTCATAATGTACTGTGTGTTTATATGTATACATGTGCATATTTATAGTAATATATACATATGCTTTGTGTGTATATAATATTATATAATATATTGTACTATATACATTATGTTTTATTTTTATATGTGTATGTATATGCTTGTATAGACAGATAAAGATACAGATAGATATTCTGGGCTCACTCACTCACCTAGAACAAGACTGGCCACATTTCTTCCCAGGATTCTGGGAGTATTCCTGAAAGTCAACTAGGTGACTATCTCTAATGCCATTATCTTGAGCTCTATTCTGTTGTTTTCTCACCATGATTATAGGTTAGTTATCATTTTGTCAGCCATACTCAGTGTTGAGAGAAAAGTTTTTATTAAGGTGCTATAGTTGTTACAAAACACATTACTAAAACTTTGGTGCATTCCACCACAAGTATAGGGTGCAAGCTGTGTGACCTCGGTCAAGTCACTTAACCCCAACTGCCCTCCAAAAAGCAAAAAAAAAAAAAAAACCCACAAGTATAGTGTGCAGGAGAAAATGGGCTCCAGATTTGATATCACATGTAACAAAAGTGTAGCATCCTGGTTGCTGAAAGTCCTTTTTCCTTCCCCTTCAGTAGATGTACAAAAAGTTCCCCTGAGGTACTGTGTAGTTTCTTTGCTACAGAATCTCTCAGTTGGAAGGGGTCAAGTCCAACCTGGACAGGAGTCCTTTCTAAATTTATTCAATAAATTTTTACCTGAAGATCTCTGATGAAGGGGAATCTATTCTTTCTATAATCCTACTTGTTAGGAAGACTTTCCTTACGTGAAGCCTAAAGTTGCTTCTTTTTCATTTGCATATTGCCTCTTTGCACATTGTTCTTGATTGTGAGACTGATTCTTATTCTTATGGAGCTTACACTCTACTAGAGAGTTGTCACACACGCAGAAATATAAATATAAGGAAGAGAGAGAAAACACTGGCAACTGAAGGGATAGCAAAAGACTTTAAATAGTATGTGGCACCTGAGCTGAGAATTTAAGGAATCGAGGAACACTAAAGGTTAGAGGTGAGAAGAAGCACTTTCCAGACAAAGAGAATAGTCTATATTCATGAAGGCACAGAGAAAGAAATTAAATGCTAAGTTCCATGGAGTGAATAAAGGGGAATAATATGAAATGTCTTAAAAGTCAGATTGTGGCAGGCTTTAAATGAGAGACTGAGAACTTTGTTTTTTAATGTAGAGTTGAATAAATTGATGAATGTGTTTTGAAAAGTGACATGATTAGACCTGTACCTCAGATTATAATGGTAATTGCATGGGGAATAAATTGGAAAGATGAGAGACTGGAAACTTGGAAAGAAAATGAAGAGGCTACTATAATAGCCTAGAAGAGAGGCCCTGAATCAGTGGTAGAAGTAGACAGATGGCAAAAGGTGTGGGGGATATTATAAAGATAGAACTGATAAAACATGGCAAGTGATTGTGTATAGTAGTTAAGAGAGGAGGAAAAATCAAGGATAAATCTGAGGTTATAAACTACTGTGGCTAGGAAGTTATCAGAAGTAGAGAATGTTGGAGGATGTTTAGGTTTAGAAGGGCAGATAAGGAGCACTTTTGCCATATTAAGTTTGTGACGCTCATCAAAAATACAAATAGAGATGGCCAAAAGTCATTTGGTAAGACAGGACAGTAGTTCGGGAGAGGAATGAGGCTTTTTATTTTTTTTACTCATCTAAAGCCCAAGAGAGAAGTTAAGAACATCAAGGAAGAAGAGTATAGAAAAAGAAGTGAAGAGAGCCTAGGACAGTATTATGGAGCTATCTGGGTCAGAAGATAGATGAGAATCTAGCAAAGAAAACTGAAGGGAAAAAAATGATGAGCAGACAAAGGAAGAGAACTGTCACTGAAGCAAAAGGAGAGATTTTAAATGAGAAAGGGGTCTACAATTCCAAAAACTACCCCCCAAAATAAAATAGGATAAGATTTTTAAAAGGCTATCATATTCAGCCATTCAAGATGACTGGAAGTCTTTGAGAAAGTGGTTTTAATTTAGTGGTACAATTAGAAGCCAGATTACAAGGATCTGAGAAGTGGTAATTGAAAATGTAAAGGCAATAAATGAAAATAACTTTTTCCACAAAATTGGCTGAGAAAGAGAGAAAATATATAGTATGACAGTTCAAGGGGATGAGAATTCAAATAAAGAGTTTTCTTGGGGGGGGGTTAAGGACTAAGACATGTCTATGGACATCAGATGAGAGACAAAGAGAAGAGGAATGATAAAAATGTCAAGCTTCTAGAAGAAAAAGAAGAATATGAGATCAAAGAAATATATAATGGGGTTAGCCTTAGAAAAAGAGTTGCCTCTTCCTTGGATATGGAAATAAAGGAAGAAAGAATTGAGGGACCATATAGGGTTTTTTATATGTGAAGCAGGAGAAAAGGAGTTCCTGGATAATGGTCTCAAGTTTCTCAGTGAAGTAGGGATTAAACTACTTGACTGAAACGTAGGGTATAAGGGATGATGTAGAGTGCACAAGGGAAAAAACGTATAGCCTCTATAAAGATCATAGGATCATAAATTTGGAACTGAAAAGGAATTTTAATGTCATCAAGTCCTACTTCTTCATTTAACAGATGAAGAAAATGAAACCTTCCAAAATTAAGTCCAAGATCACAAGATAAATATAATAATTGTTCACATTTATATGGCATTTAATGGTTTGCAAAATATTTTATATACAAGTATCAGAGTGTAGTCAGTTAAAGAATAACATAATTGCCCAAAGTGAGGTTCCAATTGAGATTAGGTAATAAATTTGTAGCAGACTCAGATGACAAGGTTGTGTGACTTTTTCCATTGAGGCTTAACAGTACTCAAGTAGGAAGGAAGAAAGCAAATGGTAGAAATAATACAAGTTTGGAGTTTGGTAAGATGGGAGTAGTGATGGGATAAAGGAGAAATCAATTTAAAAATAGTGGATGGTAGCTATCAAACTGGCCAACTAAAGGGTCATAATTGTGAAGAGAGGAGAGAGAGTAAGGCCATAACACAGGTGACCAACCAGAAGAACAGGGAGATATGGAGACTCTAGAGATGGAGATAAACATCTCTTAATTGCCAAATCTATTGGGTTTTCCCCAACGTTCTTCTTGACTTCTCTGTAGTATTTGATACTATTGACCACCCTCTTCTCCTGAAGATTCCCTTTCTCTGGGTTTCAGTGACAGTTCTCTTCCTTTGGCCTCTCATCATTTTCCCCTGGATTCTCATCCATTTTCTGACCTAGATAGCCCCATAACACTGTCCTAGCCCCTCTTCACTTCTTTTTCTACACTCTTCTTTCTTGATGTTCTTAACTTCTCCCTTGGGCTTTAGATGAGTAAAAAAATCAAAAACCTCTATCTCCTTCTTGGATCTCTGCTTGATTTGTAAGACCACTGCTTCTCAATCTCCTTTACTGGATCATTATCAGAACCCATAAGATCATGTTCTAACACCCTCTTTTCTCTCTAAGTTGCTGGCCTCACCAATTCCCATGGGTTTAATTATCATCTCAATACAGATTGCTTACAGGTCTATATATCCAGCCCCAGTCCCTCTTCTAAACTCTAGTCCCACATCTTCAATTGCCTAAAGGACATTTCAAACCAGATCACCATAGGAATCTCAAACTCAACATGTCCAATACAGAATCCATCTTTTCCCCAAAACTCATAACTGTTACTAACTCCCCTATTTCTTTTAAGGGCACCATTATCTTTTAAGTCACCCAAGTTCACAAACCCAAAGTCATCATTCGCTCTTCATTCTCCCTCACCTCCCCTATCCAATCAGTTGCCCAATTCTGCCATTTTTTTTTACCTCTACATCTCTTTAATATGTCCCCTACTCTACTCACATAACCACTATACTAATTCAGATCTTCATTACTTTTTTCCTCGATTACTACAAAAGTCCCTAACTGGTTTGCCTGCCTCAAGCCTCTCCTCTCTCCAATCCATCCTCCACACAGCTGCCAAAGTGATTTTTCTAAAGCTCAAGTCTGACCATATCACTTCCTTCCTCAATAAATTCCAATAGTTCCTATTTCCTTGAGGATAAATTGTGTTTTGGTAATTAAAGTCCTGACTGCAACCTAACCTCTATTTTTCTTATACATTACTTCCCTTTGTATTCAGTGGTCCAGATAAACTGACCTTCTTGCTATTTCTCATCTATAATATTATATTTCCTACCTCTATGTTTCTGTACTTGTCCCCCAGGCCCAGAATTCACTGCATCCTAACCTCTGACTCTTAGAATCTTATTCCCTTCAAAAGTGAGGACAAGTGACACTTTATACATGAAGCCTTTCTCCATAGTTGCTAGTGTCCCATTTCCCCCATTACTTTTTATCATGTATATATTTATATAGGAACATGACACAAGCAAGTGTTTACTAAATACTTGACTGAAGAGGTGTAAGGCAGAGGGAGAGATGGAAATACAGTATATTATCATCAGAGAGAGAGATATCATAGTTTAGGATTATGGAGGTGGCCTGCTTAGGGTTAATAGTTATATCTAAAGTCTGACCATCTTCATGGGTGGAGGTGGAATGAAGATGTGAGTCAGGGGGGTTAAAAAGATAGATGAATTAGTATGCTAGTGTATAAGAGGGGCCCATCAACCTGTATACTGAAATCCCTAAGTATGAAGGCAAGTGCTGTCAGGGGAGAAGAAGACTCTGAGCTAAGTAATAATAACGGCTAGCATTTATATGGTACTTTGAGGTTTACAAAGTGCTTGACAAATATTAGCCTATTTTATTCACAGAACAACCATGAGAGATAGGTACTATTATTATCTTAATTTTACAGATGAGCAAATTGAAGCACACAGAAGTTAAGTGATTTACCCAGCTAGTAAGTGTCTGAAGATAGATTTGAACTCAGTTCTTCTTGATTTGAGGAGGTCTTTGAGAAAGTATATGTAAAAAAAATATTTATAGTAGCTCTTTTTGTGGTGGCAGAGAATTAGAAATTGAGCAGGATTCTCATCTATAGGGGAATGGTTAAATAAGTTGTTATAAGCACAAGCAAAGTGGGATTTTTGTTGTTTTCTTTTTGGAGTTCCATTTCCCAGGCTCAGGCTAAATTGTGGACATCTGAAGGATTAATCGCCTTTGAATCCTGATAGTTCACAGCTGTGCTGAGTCATATAGGTTTCGTGCCTACTGGCTCTGAGCCAATCAGAGGCCAACTCTTTGTTATATATTCTGGGAGGTTGGCATTTTGCTTTTGGAGCTCACTCATGAAAAGGATCTTTTGATTTCCTGGTTAAGACTCTGAGTAACCATGTGTTCAGGGCAACCCAACTGCTCAGATGTCTGTGCTCCCTCGATCCAATGATGTATGTAAGGTGTATAGCAATATTGCTATATTCAGACAGCTGGAGCCTTCTCTGCTGATTTTTGTGCTAATTTCTCTGCTTGCATTTCCTATACTCACTTCTTTCTCTGTAATCAAATTAGGGTTGTTAGCCCCTCTAAAGCTGCCTTTCTTTTATGAAGCAGATTAAAAGAACCTGTGCTGGCAGGCCATCCTGGGTGTGCCAGAGTGCTTGCTAATATAGTTGTGGCATATGATTGTGATGGAATACTATAATGCTATGAGAAATGACAAGCAGGATGATTTCAGAAAAACCTGGGAAGATTTACATAAACATAAAATATTTACATAAAGTGAAGCGATAAAAACCAGGAGAACATTGTACATAGTAACAATAATATTGTAATGATGATCAATTGTAAATGACTTAGCTACTCTAATCAATATAGTGATCCAAGACAATTCTGAAGGATGCATGATGAAAAAGCTATCCACCTCTAGAGAGAGAACTGATGAATTCAGTGCAGATTAAAGTATAATTTTCTTCATTTTATTTTTCTTGCTTTTTTGCAGCATGACTAATATGGAAATGTGTTTTGCATGATTTCACATGTATAATTGATATCATATTGCTTGCCTCAATGGGTGGGGGGGGGTGGAAGCAAAGAGAGAGTTCAGAACTCAAAATTTTTAAAAGCAAATGTTAAAGATAAATAATAGTAGACTTTTTTTTTTAAGAGAAGGCTGAACTCTTTGAGACAGGAGAGAAAGTGACCTGGAGAGGTGTGGGTAACTATGATAAGGAACTGGATCAGTTAATATAGATGGTTTGGGTGAAACTCACAGCAGAAAGGCTGCTCAAATATAGTGTCAAACAGAGGGTTCCTTTGCAGGTGGAAGGGGGAAGGGGAGACCCAAAGGGGTTCACCAATAGTGCATTATATTTAATGTTAGATTTTTCTGGAGTATTGATTACTTTTGCTGATTTTTTTCTTCTTCTTCTTTTCTTCATTTTTTTTTTTGCAAAAGATGGCTTTTGGGGTGGGGGAGAGGGAGGATGAATACAGGGATAAATTTAGAAAATATAAAACAAAAGATACCTACAAAATTTTGGCACACTCTTCCATTTAATTCCTCACATTAACAACCCTGGTATACTTCATCAACAAAGTCTGTCAGTTCCACAGGGTGGTATTACTGAAGATTAAGATTCAATCCCACTCAATTCCACAAGCATTTATTATATTTATCATTAGTTATAAATAACTGCAATACAAGTTATAATAATACATGTGCACAACAAAGGTCCAAACAAATAGAATAGCATAAGATGGGGGGAAATACAGTTGGGAAACAAAGGAAATAAGGCAGGTAGAAATGATGAAAGAAGGAGCTCCTTAGTTGGGCCTTGAAAGAGATGGTAATTTTAATAAGAAAAAATGTAGGGGGAAAAGGGACTCATTTCAAGTACACATGATAGACAACATGCAAATAGGCATGAAAGCAAGAAAATACAGGACAAGAACATGAAATGCCAAATAGTTTGGTCTGACTGGAATGTAAAGTTTGTGAAATGTGAGATAAAACTGATGGTGGTGGTCGTAGATGGTGGTGATGATTCACTGGGAGTGGTAACAATGGAAGTGGTGGTGATGATCGTGGTGGCCATGTTTTGTTGGTTACTATCTTTCATTCTCAAAGAGGACCAAAATGACATCACTCTGTGGGGGTCAAGGTACCCTGTGTCTGAGGATGGCTGATCAAACCAATACAAACTTGGAAGACTCTACCACGGCTCAGGCACAAATAGTCCATGTGTATAGTCCATATAGTGATGACGGTACTTATGATCGGTCACTCAGTGGTAGTGATCACAACAGGGGTGATGCTCAACTAGTATTACTTCATAACATCTTTTATTTTATTATACTTTCACATCTGTGTTCTTATTTTACCCTCACAATAATACCATAAAACGGTAAAGGCAGGTATTGTCCTCATTTTACAAGTGACAATTGTCTGAGTTAAATGAAATGTCTAAGTTCACCCAACTGGTTTGTGCCACATTCTGTTTTACACAAGTAGAGTGATTTGTGAGGTTTTTTGTTATATCATGTGTGTCATTTGTCATTTCTCAAATTCTCATGTGTCATCATGTCATTTCTCAAACTAGACTATAAACCTTACATACAAGCCAGAGTCATGTTATGTGCCTCTGAAAAGCTGTTCCCCATGCTAGGAAAGAGCTGTCTCTTCTCACTTCCTCTTTAGATTCCTTAAGCTTCCTTCAAGGCCCTGCTCATCTGATGTCTACTAGGGGAAGGCTTTCATGATCACGAGTTGTTATTACTCTTTTCATTTGCCTCCAGTTACCACAGATATACAGTATATTCTGTTTACATATTATATCCCTCCTTCCTCTCACAGTAGAGCATGTGCTGCCTGAGGGCAGGTATTGCTTTTCATTTTGACTCTATGCCCAGTACCCTGCTCAGTGCCTTTACCATAGGAGGCTCTTAATAAATGTTTATTGGGTTGTAAGTTTGCTATTTCTTTTGCAAGCTTCTCACCCTTGCCCTCTCAGAGTAGCAGCTCCTATTTCTGGTAAGATTTCCCTAAATTCTTGCTAACTAGATGTCTGACTATAATTCATACTAGGGAACACTGGCTTATGCCAGGGCAAGTTGCAGTTGGAATTTGGGGGTGAATTATTCAGACCAACAATGAGTCCCCAAAGCGTTTGCCGTGTAAGTGCTGATATGCCCTGAAGGCCAGCACAGTTAACGATGTTGCTGTATCAAATTGGACATGGTGGAGTTGCTGACAAAGATGAAATGAATGTTAAACCTGATAATTGGCCATGCATTTTACCCACCTTGCCTTTGAATGAGCTATTGGCAATGGTACAATGCATCTGCCCTGGAAACTAAGTCAAGGTACTGTTCCCTGGGCAGACTCTTAGTCCCCTGTGGGGGAAGGAAGATAGTTAAAACATCTACAAGGCAGGGGGGCAGAGGGTACCATAATACTCTATAGTTCATTTTCTTAAAAAAAGTTAAAACTCTACTATAAGAATGTTGACATCAGCATTCAGATTTGGAGAACTGGCAGGCAGGCTGGCCAAGAATGCAACTTCCTGTCCTCTGAAAATTGGGTGAGCTCTGAACAGATGGCAATAGATTTTAGCAAAGTCTGGTACCAAGCTCAAATTTCTGAGCATTGTTGACTCAGTCACATAACTAAGTCAAGATGGACTTTGCAATTTTGCCAAGGCAGAATTGATCAGTCAGTTCAATTCAGTAAGAATATATTGAGCATTAGGTACTATATGTGTTTTGGGGGTGTGAGCAGAGATTCACTTGAATATAATAATTTTTTCACTCATTCATTCAATATTTACTAAGTACCTACTGTGTACCAAGTATGATTAAAATAGCCAATTATAGGATAAACCTTAAGCATGCCTTTGATGCAGGTTCAATAAGGAATTAACCAAAAGCATGTAGGGAAATCATTCAGATTTTGCTGACCAGAAGGCAACACAGAAAGATGTAGCTTTTGGTTTTGGAAGATATGTATATGTATATTATGGGAAAATGATGCCTGGGACCAAGAGAAAGATGGTCAAAAGAATAGACTTAATCAGTCTAAGGGCTGCTGCTAGTTTGTGTTGACTACCTACCTGTAATGGGGACTGGGGCATCTTGGTTCCCTTCACTCCCTATATTGCCTCTTTAATGCAGTACAGCTGCATCTTAGATCCCTCCACCATCTTGTATATATCTGCCAGCAACTAAAGAATTAGTCCTTTTATGTTTTGTTCCTTCATTTGAAAATCTTAGTAAGTTCTTTTCTAAGCCCTTGGTCAAGCCAAGTATTTCATTCCCCTTACTTCTCCCTGCATATGCCATTCCCATTCTTACTTCTTTCATTCATGCTATTCTGACCCCTCCATACCCATCATAAATTTTCTTCTTTCCCCCATCCACCTAAACCAAATCCTAGCCAGTCTTCAGGGTATTAGATTAAGTCCCACCTTCTCCAAATACCCTAATCTATACTAGACAATACTTTTGTCTTCTCTTCTGAGCTCTCACTACGGCTTCACATAATTTAGCATTGAATTGTTTCAAGAGTTTTAGCTTTGCACCTCCAACTAGAATATAGCCCCAGTGAGGACAGGGATCATCTCTTAGGTTAACATGTTGCTGTATGATAATATTCATATTTTTGTAGCAATTTCACATATTTTCTCACTGATTCATTACTCCCTGAGGCAGATATATCATCACATATGTAAATGTATAGATATGTACACATATATACATATATTATTCTCATTTATCATGTATTATTATGGTATATGTAATCATTAATGCATAATAATTATATATGATGATCTTCTTTTTATAGATGAGTAAAAAGAGAAAAGGGAAGAGATTCCCAGAAAAGGGAATAGATTTGCCTGAAGTCACAGTCAACCAATGATTCAGCTGGAACTAGAAGCCACATCTTCAAATCCAGTGTTCTTTATACTACTATTGGATCCTGTAGTGGTCCCCTCTAGGAGTTGGGCTCTTAAGACAAGGTCCCACCTTAGCAAGGAAGAAGTCATGAGCAAATAATTCATTTTGATTATTATAAATACCCAAATTAACCATGAAGGACATGAAGAAAGATGCTATCTGCATCCAAAGAAAGAACTGAAAAATAGAAATATGTAAGGAATAATTTTATATATACATAAATGGGAAGACTCATATTCATGAGTTCAAATCCCACCTTAGAACTTACTAACTGTGAGACCCTGGGCAAGTCACTTAACCCTGTTTGCCTCAGTTTCCTCATCTGTAAAATGAGTCAGAGAAGGAAATAGCAAACTACTCCAGTATCTTTGCCAAGAAAATTCCAAATGGGGTTACAAAGAGTCTAACACAATTGGAAAATTACTGAACAACAGTTTTCTCTCACACAAGGCACTCTATATGGAAATGATCAAGCTTACATATCATACCAAGTTTCTTATTTTATATTTCCACAAAAGTAACATAAAGAATAAATGCTCAAAATAAAGATGAGACCAATGAGCAGGTCCAGTGGTTATTTAAACCAACTTTGAACAGTTTTCTGTGGTTGGTGTGCCCAGCTCAGATTGATTCAATCCATGTAGATGTTTGAGAATTCTGGGTTAGTTTGTGTATGTCATGTAAGGCGTCATGTAAGAGAAATATGAATCAGTTTGGCTGAGGTGGTTTGGGGTTTTCCAAATTCCTTTCTTACCCTCAGTTTTTGTGTATAGCCCTACATGCAGTGCAACTGGAAAGGCTGTCACTCAAGAGCTCATGTGGCTTAATTGTGTTTTTCATAGAGGTCAGGGATAGGTCATAAGGGGTACACGTGAACATTGTTGACATTTCCTACAGATTCAGGCTCAGAGTCACATAACTGGGACTAGGCACTGAGTCAGCAATGAGGCCAGTTGTCTGATGTTCTGAAGCACACACTTCAATGGAAGAAGCAGGGAGAAAAAAACAAAATAGAGAAATCGAAATCATGGTACATGTGATAACCAAAATTATGGTAGGAGCTAGGTATGTAGTAGAAGAGAATCATAAGGATACAAATACTAAATGATTCCAAAGTAGATGATCAAAAAGCAAGGCATAAAGTCAGGGAACAGGAGACCCACAGGAACCAAAGGGGAAGGACAGAAGAAGGTGGACAGGGCAGGTAAGAAGCATCTAGTAGACAGTGGTTTTGAGGCAAGCTTGTAGAACCTTGCAATGTACTTCCTACCTCAGGATGGACAAGCCAGAGTATACAAGTAAAGGAGCCAGTCCCAGATAATCACTTTATAATCACAACCCCAAACCAGGCATTGTCTCCATGATAGTGTTACCTAAAGGGAAACCTATATCTTAGGCATTCTGGTTTGAGAGAGGGCAGGTAGAGACTATGAGAAGAAAAATGATGTAGTCTTAAGCCTGGTATTATAGGGATTTACCTAGTCTGTTTTTTGGTGGTACATCATCATCCTGTCTGAAGGGTAGTAGGTAAAAAGCATTGAGTCCACATCCTTTAATTCACCCATTCAACAAATATGGCTTTAGTCCCTGCCTACCAGAGGGCTCCATAGTCATTCAATACTATATACTAAATATTCAAAAACAGTTGTAGAAAATTAAATATAAGAGCAAAAGCTCTTATACCCTTTGCCCCGAAGGTCCCTCCCTCCCTCCCTCTGACTGGAGAGAGGGATGGATGGATAGTGGAGAGCTTCTCCCAGGTCTTCCATTTAGCTCTAGGTATTTGCTTTTTTTTTTTTTTGGAGGGCAATTGGGGTTAAGTGACTTGCCCAAGGTCACATGGCTAGCTTTTGTGTTAAGTGTCTAAGGCCAGAATTGAACTCAGGTCCTCCTGACTCCAGGGCCAGTGCTCTATTCACTGTGCCACCTAGCCACCCCTATTAATGTACTTTCTTAGCATCTTCTCACTTATCTTCAGTTTCAACTCCTTATTAATTAACTATTTTGTTTTATCCTTCCCACTCTGATGATCATTTACCTTGCTGAAAAGATCAGCAACAAAATAAAAGTTGAGCTATAATGACTTCTTTCTTCTGTTTTCATCACTTCATCTACTTCCATGTAGCAATCTATGGCCATTTTGAAATTTTTTCATATTCACTTAACACTTACTAGTTGTGTGACCTTGGGCAAGTCTCTTAACCCCAATTGTCCTGCTTTCCCCCCTCCAAAAGGCAAAAAAACCAAACAAACCACAAAGTCCATTAATAGATTCATTCGGCAGGCCTACAAAACCTACACCATCACACACACACACACATATGAACTGTCAGATGTGGTTGCTGAGCTGTTGCTCATCTTTGAAAAATCATGTAGAATAGGACAGATAGCACAGAACCAGATATGTGTGCATGGTTTCTAAACTTGAATAAAAGGAAAGACATTAGAGTCTTTAAATCACTGGCATATGGACTTGACTTTGACTCCTGGAAAGATTCCAAAACATTATTGAAGGGATGTTTTCTAAGTATTTAGAAGGGATGCAGTTGTTATCATGAGCCAACCTGGCTTCATCAAAAACAGTTCATTTCACACTAATGTCATTTCCTTTTTTTGATAATGGAGTTTCATAGACACATACCTGGATTTCATCAGACCACTGATGAAATCTCTCATAGTATCCTTGGGAACAAAATGGAGGAATTTAGGTTTGGCTATGGTATAGTTAGATGAGTTCAGGAACAGACTGAATAGCATGTCTCAAAGAATAATCATTATTTGATTGATATCAAATGGAAGGCTGTCTTTAGTATCATGTACTTGTAGTATTGGGCAAAAACGGGATACATAGGACATGCCAGTGGACACATCCCTCCATGCTGACATGGATCCATTACTGATTGTTCTGCATCCATTCATTCAACCAGTTTCAAATACTCCTAATGGTACCATTATCTAGTATATAAATCTCCATTTGACCCACAAGGATGGCATGACTTTGTCAAAAGGTTTGCTAAAATCTAGGTATACTATATTTATGACATTTCCTTCTTATGAAAGAAAATGAGGTTAGTGTGGCATGACATTTTTTCTAATGAAATATATGGCCTTTTATTGATCATTTTTTCCTTTCTAAATGCTACTCAACAATCCCTTTAAAAACATGTTCTAGAATTTTGCCAAGTTCACCAGTCTGTAGCTTCTCCCCTAACTCTTTTTGAAGGGGGTGAGAGAAGAACAGACCATTTGCCTATTCTACTTCTCTAGCAATTCTCTATTTTTTCATCACTGAAAACTGTCTCACCAATCATTTATTTATGCTAATCTTTTGGTACTCCTAGGATACAGAAATCATTGATAAGCAACTAAGTGCTTGCTTTTCTCCTATTATAGAAAAGTTCAGGAGCCCCTGAAAATTTCAAAAAAGGGGGGAAAGGGCATTCTAAAGGATTTGATAATGAATAAGACAATAGTCCATGCTTTGAAGGAGTTTAGAATTCAATGTGTGATGGAGGAAGGGAAGGGAGGGAGATAAGATATAAATGTAAATAATTATAATGTAAGGCAGACATGTGAGTGGCACACAACAAAAAATCCAGAGGAAAGATAAATTTCCTTGGGCTAGGAGATTAGAAATGTCTCAATATAGGCTTCAGGTAATCCTCATAAGAACTCCTATGGAGAATGGGGGGTGGGGAACCTGCAACCTCAAGGTCACATATGACCAGTCAAAGGGCCTCACTTGAGGATGTAGGGGGCCATGTGTGACCTCGAGGCTCCAGGTTCCCCACCCCTGACATAGAGGTCAGCCTCAAGGCCACAGGTTCCCTATTTCTTGGTAGATAATTGGACTTAGATTTAAAAGAGACCTGAGAGATCATTTAGCACATGCCCTTCATTTTGTAAATGAAAGGGGGGGGGGAAGATGCCTAGAGAGGTTAAGCGACTTGACCAAGGTCACAGAAAAAGTAAGTAACAGGGGCAGGTGGGTGCCGCAGTGAATATGGCACTGGCCCTGGAGTCAGGAAGACCTGAGTTCAAATACCGTCTCAAACACTTACTTGATACTTACTAGCTGTGTGACCTTGGGCAAGTCACTTAACCCCAATTGCCCTCCTTTCCCCTCTCCAAAAAGACCAAATTAAAAAACGAGTAACACAAATAAGGACTGAACACTGGGCTCTTTCCACTATATCGTATTTCTTAAGTGATCTTAGTCTTGTTTTTACATATAAAGACACCTGAAATCAAAATTGCTTGCCTATGGCTTCAGATTATATTAGCTACCTTCTTGAGTAGAGAAGTCCATGAGAAAATAGGACAAAAGAACAACTAAGTTTTAATTGAGGGAAGTAAGAGCCAGAAAATGAGGTGTGACTCCCTGGAAAGAGCAGAACCATAGTGACACCATTATAATTGGGCAGGGGGTGCTCTAAGTAAAATGAAGACACCAAAGATGGGGAGAGAGAAAATGAAGGGGCACTGAAAATAAATTTTGCCACCTTAATCTTTTGCTTAAAAGGTCACAAATGGGGATAATAATAGTCTCTACCTCCAAGGGTTGTTGTGAAGATCAAATGAGATCACATGTAAAACACTTTGCTAACCTTATAAAAGCTCTATATAAATACTAGCTATTATTTTATTAAACATAATGAAGAGATAGGAAATATTATCTACAAATATCCCAATACCATATACTTCTAATCCCACCCTACAAACACATACATTGCCCTCTAAGGGTCAAACTGCAATCACCTCTCAATTAGGTATTTCCTTAAGGTTCACATATATATTCCTTATGCTTATATAAAAGATTCAGAGTTCAGGTCTACTGGACTCTTTAAATGACCATTCTGAATCTGGAGCATAGAATTCCAACTTTGGCACCACATTTTAAGAGGGACATTAACAAATTGGAGTATTTATAGAGGATGGCAACTAGCTTAATATGAGGTCTAGAAACTGTTATATAAGCAGTAGCTAGGGATGATTAGCCAAGAAAAAAAGGACATATTTTGATAATTATCCTCAAATCTCTGAACTATCAGGCAGAGAAGAGATTAGCTTTCCTCTTCATATCTCTTCAGGTCAGAAGTAGAACCAGGGGATGGAAGTTTTAGGAAGGCAGATTTTCATCAATATAGGAAGAGCTGTCTGAAGATGAATTGGACTCTCGTGAGAGGTGATAAGTTTCTTGCTATTAGAAGTATTGGAAGAGGGGTTGGATGACCAACTCTCAGGGATGTTACAAAGAAAACTGCTGAGCTGGGTGATATATTGGACTCAATGACCTCCAAGATGCTTTTCAGCTTTAAAGTTTTATAATCCTGTATAGGTAGCTAGTGAGGCAGGATCTAGCTACCTATAACTTTCAGAATAAAATGCAAATTCCTCAGACCAGCATTTGCTCTCTGAATACAACCCTTCCACAGAAGATACAAGTTTGTCTTCACAACTGTGACTGAATGGGAGGAGCCTGTAAAAAGTAATCAATAGATAAGAGTGAGGAAGTCATAGTAGGAGAACACAAGCCACGTTTCAAATTCAAATGCTATTGCTACCAGCATAGCCTTTGGAAAATCTCTTTACCTCTCTGAGACTCAGTTCTTTACCCGTAACATGAGGAGGTTGGACTAGGAAACTGGCAAGGGCTCATTTACCATTACATCATATGACCTCTAATTCTATACAAAGTTTCTCTTTACAAAGCCAAAATCTGAAAAGTGAAAAGATTTGAATTCAAATTATGACTATGCCACTGCTCCTATGACATAGACACATAAGTCATGTCACAATATAATGGGGTCTCAGTTTTCTTATTTTCATTAGAACTAGATGAATTTTCATTAGAACTAGATGGTCCTTTCCATCTCTAATTCCTGATCTTGAAAAATCTAAAATAAGATGAAATAAAATAAAAATCTTCCAGGTTCCTTCCCACTTCCAGTCCTCTGATCCTAAGTTCCAACCCAACTGCTTATATGTCAATAAAATATTTACACTGGGGGGGACATTAAACCAGTGGATTGAGGGATTCGTAGTGAGCTTTTATTTGATTGGATGGAAAGGAACTTCCATTCTAAAAAGAGGCCAATGTATGCACCTTCTGGGTGTAATGACATCAAAGAGGAAAGCCAAATTTTAGGGTTAGCAGCTCTTGATTACTCAAAGGCTGATGATCCAATTTGTGGATTATATCATCAGCCTTTTGGCTTTTTGTTTTTTTCCTGATTTCACTGCTCATTAGCCCATAACCCTGTTGGGCCAGGAAGATAAAAGGAGCTTAAACTCAAAGCTGGCCCTGTAGCTTCTTTAGAGAAGCCCTGGTTAAAAAAAAAAAATAAGGTGGGGGAGGAGTTTGTAACTAATGGGGGAAATGAGGTTTGGGGATTATCTGGATTCCACTCAGCAGTTCTTTATAATCTCCCTCTTCTGCTGGCCCCTTCCCCCCAGGATCCTGGATAAGCAACAGTAGACTCAGTCAGCCTTCTCAGGGAAAAATATAATTTTACATTAAGATCTCTACCTACCAAAGCCACTTCATTTGGGGAGATTTCTCCTTACCCTAAAGGAATTCCTAATACACCCTTTTAAGGGGATTTGGAAGAGATGGAGTTTCATTCCTCTTCCTTCTCCTCCCTTTTCCTCTTCCCAATAAAATTCACTAGGCACTTGATCCTCAAAGCATTGAAACCTGGGTCACCATTTCCACACTGTTGGCAGGGGGTCCTTCTTACATGGAACATCAGATAGCCTTCTCAGCCAAGGAATGGCAAAGCTTTTAATCCCTAAAAGGGGGAAATTTTATCCTGTTGCATAGCACTTTCTGGGGCTTAGAGAACTGCTACTTTTTAAATGACATTTATTTATTTGTTTGCTTTTTTTTCTAACCTGCAGGGCAGACTCAAGACAGTTCAGGATCCCCAAAGTACTCCTTCAACCCTTCATCCTCAGTCACTCTGGGGCACTTGAAGAAAGAGAACCAGTAGGAATCTTAAAATTATCAACATTTCAAAGCCTGGCAACTAAGGGGGTCTGAATCAAACACGAGGTTTGGCCTATTGTTAAGCTCCCCCCACCCAAGACTGGTAGTAGAGATGCCATTCTCCTGAAGGTAAAGAGGTTTTAGTTACCTTGAACAAGGTACCTAGATTCCCCAGGGTCTCATCTCCTCCACATGTTGAAGGTCTCACTGCCTTTGGGATACCACTTAAAATTTCTGAGATAAGTTAGGGAGTCAAGGAAAACTATAGTTATTAGGATCATAGTTTTAGGGCTACAAGAGAATCTAGAGGCCAACTAGTCCAGCCCCCTCATTTTATAGATGACCAAAGAGGGGTTCAGAAAGGCTTATGAGTTCATATAGGTAGTGACTGATCAAATTGGGGCTTGAACGCAAGTCCTCTGACTCCAAATAAGGTGCTGTATCCACTGTATTACAGTTGCATGGGGTGAAATAGCAACTCATATTTCTATGTTGCTTTAAGGCACACAATATATTTTCCTCATGACAAAACTGTGAAGTACAGCAAGTACTATAAGTACCTGCTCAATCCCCACTTTTAATTCAGTTATCCAGAGTCACATAGGACCCTGAGGAAGGATTCAAATTCAGGTCTTTTCTCCCAGGTTCAATGCTCTTTCCATTACACTGTACTATGCTTTCTCCAGGGTTACCAAGATCTTATAATTGCCAGATCCAATGATCTTTTCTCAATTCTCATCTTTTTCGTTTGTTTATTTAACTTCTGCAGCATTTTACACTATTGAGCAGCCAGCCCCTCCTCCTGTACATATTCTTTTCTCAAGGTTTTCATGACATTGCTCTCTCTTGGTTCTCTTCTGGACTCTTGATTTTGCTGGATCACCATGGAGATACTCCAAGACTTTGTCTTGCGTCTAATATTTGCTCAATCACTAACTTCCAAAGTAATTTTTGGAAAATTATTAGAACTCTCAGAGCTCCACTTTCCTTACCTATAAAACAAAGAAGACATGTTCAAAATAAATTTTATTGATAATTTTTCTTTATATGGACCTACATTTCACAGGGTATTGCTTCCCTCTGCCTTCCCCCTAAGAGATGACCCTTATAACAAAATGAGATATAAAAAAATTCAGGATAATTAACATATTTTAAAAGTCTGGGATAGGGGCGGAAACAAGATGGCGGAGTAGAAGCAATACCTTCCCGCGGCTCCGGCTTCCACCCTCCCCAATCCATGTAAAAAGGGGACTCTAAACAAACTTTGGAGCTGCAGAACCCACATAATGACACAGAGAAGCTAACCTCCCACTGAGGACAGCCCGGCAGGCCGGCAGGAATCGGCCAGTGCAGTGCTCTGGGAGCCGAGCCCAGCACTACACCGAGGCTTTAGCCCCAGGACGGGCCTGACCAGCCACCGGCAGGAGGGACTCCAGATCAGCAGCAGCTGTGGCCGTTTCCAGATTTATCAACACATAGACACAAAGGACAAAGTGAGAGGTCAGTACAGTCTGGACTTTGGGACCAGTAAGTGGGAGCGTGTGGCTTTTACCCCCGGGGCGAGAAACCGCTGAGACGCCAGCACAGCCTGCCAGCGCCACTTGGCGGCTTCAGCTCCTGGCCTGCAGAGTGTAGGGGGACCAAGCACCAGTCTGAGGGGTAATCGCTCTTGCTTTAACCTGCTTGGATCTGGATTGAAGTCTAGGGTGAAGGTCCTGGGGTGTGTGTCCAGCTTGCCAGAGCATGTGGAGACCTCAGAGAGGGCACCCATCTAATACCTCTGGCAGCTGAGAAAACCCCAGCGTTTGGGACGAAAACTCCCCTGTCTGGTGGCAGAGTCCTACTGTGGCAAAAAGCCCAAAAGTCAAATAATTGAGTGGCAAAATGAGCAGGCAGAGGACACAAAGCAGACAGAAGATTCCAACATTACACTCCTATTTTGGGGATAAGAAGGAGCAAGGCATGGAGCAGGAGGAAAACAGTGAAGTCAGTACTCCTGCACCAAAAGCTTCAAAGGAAAATACAAGCTGGTTACAGGCCATAGAGAACCTTAAGAAGCAGATAAGAGAAGTGGAGGAAAAATTGGGAAGAGAAATGAGAACAATGCAAGAAAATTATGAAATGAGAGTCAATAGCCTGACTGAAGAAAATAATACCTTAAAAAACAGACTGACTCAAATGGCAAAGGAGGCTCAAAAAGGCAATGAGGAGAAGAATGCCTTAAAAAGTCGAATTTGCCAGATGGAAAAAGAATCTCAAAAGCTCACTGAGGAGAATCATTGCTTCAGAATTAGATTGGAGCAAATGGAAGCTAATGACTTTATGAGAAATCAAGATGCTGTCAAACAGATCCAAACAAAGGAAAGAATAGAAGGCAATGTGAAATATCTCTTGGGAAAAACCACTGACCTGGAAAATAGATCCAGGAGAGATAATTTAAAAATTATTGGTCTACCTGAAAGCCATGACCAAAGTGAGAACCTAGAAATCATCCTCCAGGAAGTTCTCGGGGAAAACTGCCCTGATGTTTTAGAACAAGAGGGCAAAATAGAGGTTGAAAGAATCCACCAATCACCTCCTGAAAAAGATCCCAAAAAGAAAACTCCTAGGAATATTATAGCCAGGTTCCAGAATTCCCAGATTAAGGAGAGAATATTACAAGCAGCCAGGAAGAAGCAATTTGAATATTGTGGAAACACAATCAGGATAACCCAGGATCTGGCAGCTTCTACACTGAGGGATTGAAGGGCTTGGAATGTGATATTCCAGAGGTCAAGGGAGCTGGGATTAAGACCAAGAGTCACCTATCCAGCAAAACTGAGTATCCTGTTTCAGGGGAAAATATGGTCATTCAGTGGAATACAGGACTTTCAGGCATTCTTGCTGAAAAAACCAGAGTTGAATAGAAAATTTGACATTTAGATACAAGAAGCAACAGAGGCATGAGAAGGTAAACAGGGAAAAGAAATCATAAGGAACTTATCAAAGTTGAACTATTAACATTCCTACATGGAAAAACAATAATTGTAACTTATGAAACTTTTCTCAGTAGTTGAAGGGATTAGAAATATATATATATATATATATATATATATATGTCTTTATATGAGGGTATGTGGGCATATGAATGTATATGTGAATGTGTGTATATATGTTTAAAGGAATACATAGATAGAGGGCACGGGACCAATTGAACAGGAAGGGATGATACTTAAAAGGTGAAATTGAGAGGTGAGAGGAGTATAATGAGAGGAGATGGGGAGAGACAGATTGGGGCAACTATCTCATACAGAAGAGGCAGGGGAAAATGGTTGCAATGGAGGGGAAGAATAAGAGGGCAGAAGGGAATGGGTCAACCTTACTCCTATTGAATCTGGCTTGAGGAGGGAGGGAAATACACACTAGATAGGGGATCTCAGCCTCCAGGAGAATGGGGGGGAAGGGGATGAGAGGGGGAATGATGGAAAGGAGAGCAGGCTGGGGCGGGGGAGGGAAGTTGGAAGCACCCACTTTTGAAAAGGGACAGGATCAAAGTAGAGAATAGAACGGGTGGGAGGGAAATGTAGTCAGTCTTTTACAATATATCTACTATGTTATTGTTTTGCATTAGCCGCACATGTACAACTTATACTGAACTGCTTGTCTCCCCAGTGGGGGTGGGTGGCAGGGGGGGAAGGGAATGAATCTGGGATTGAAAGTTTTAAAATCAAATATTCAAATATATATATATGTATGTGTATATATATATATATATATATACTATTATTAATACCATCTTACACGTAATTAAGAAATGGGATGTACAGGCACTGAGGCATAGAGATCCACTGGAAAAGTCGAAACGGGTATGGGAGAAAATATGGGAGAGAGCAGATTGGAGGTGGGGATATCCTGTGGGACTGCTGTTTTGGGGGGATGGGTGGGGGGGAAATAGGGAGAAAATTTGTAACTCCAAATTTGATGGAAATGAATGATGTAAATCAGAAGTTAATAAAGCATTAAAAAAAAGTCTGACATGATAATAATATCAGTGTTCAAAATCCATATTTCCTCTCTGCAAAGAAGTAGAGGGAGGTGCTTTGTCTCTTCTTTGAGGACAAGCATGGTCATTATAATTTTGCAGCATTCTGTTTCAATTGTTTTATTGTTATTTACATTGATATAGTCAATTTGCATTCTCCCACTCCCACCCCAGTTCTGCTAATTTCACTTGGTTTCACCAGTTCATATAAATCTTTCCATGCTTTTCTGTATTCCTCATAGTCATCTTTCTCATTAAACAGCAATATTACATTATATTGAGTATATATATATTATTATAATTTATTCATTTATTATTTAGCCATTCCTCCATAGATAAGTATTAATTTTGTTTCCAGTTCTTGGCTCCTTCAAAAACTAATGTAGCTATATTTTAGCATCTATAGGGCCTTTCTTTTTGTCACTGACCTCCTTGGAGTATATATCTTGCAGTTCAATCTCTGAACAAATGGTTCACAAAGAACTTTGATATAAAATGTAATGGGATAAGTGCTGAGGGAAGATCTGGACAAAGTGCTATGAGAAATAGGTTTCAACTAGGATACCAGAGAAGGTGTCATGAAGGAGGTAGGATCCAAGCTGGGCCTTAAAGGAAGCGAAGAATTTCAACAGGAAGAGATGCAGAGCAAGTATGCATCAGGTATAGGAATAACTAGAAGAGTGAAGGACAAGATGGGGGAAGGTCTTGGGAATATCCTTAGGCTAAGGAGTCTGTAGTTTATCTATCAACAATGAGAAACCATTTTTAGTTAGGACTAAGAGAGTACCATAATTATCCCCATAACTTAAAAATGTTTATTTTTGTGTAAGAAGAATGGCCTCTTCTAAAATTCTATCCTCATGCACTATAGGTTATCAAAAGCTATTTTGTCAGAATGCAAGAAATGCATTCTGGGTCTTACCAACCCAGAGATATAATTAAAAGTGGACCTGAGGACCAGCCTCTCTAAACTGATAGAGGTTTACAGAAAGAAGGAGAGGGTGGGTGAGGGAAGGGATACTAAGTGATGAATTTTTCTTATCCAAATAGTCTTTTAAGGAAGACAGAGATTGTCATTTGCATGAGTTTGAAAGCATCAGTAAAATCACAATTCCTCAAAGTGTTAAAGCAAAAGATGGATTTGAAAAATGAAACACTAGAGGCAGGAGGATAAGATCATTCACATATTCCCTCCCCAACCCCACCCCTCCAGCCTTACAGATTGAGCTAGGCAGTGCTAAAGTAGAAGCTGGAATTAGATATGTAGAGCATAGAGTTCACAGATGTCTCTATACTTCTCCCAATATTCCACCATCCCAGCCATTGTCCTCTGGAGAGTTCAGTTTCTGATTAACCTTTCAGAGGAGTTTCTGGAGTGTGTTCCTTTCACAGATGTCCTGGGTGGAATTCCCTAGTTCCTATAAGTAGGGTTATGCCACTTGGAAGGATAGCCACAAATAGGGCTGCCCTTTTACAAAACCAAATTAAATAAAACTTATTTCTGGTGATTTTCCAACTCCCTTTTCTGCTCCTATCTTCCTTCTCTTGGTGCCCTGTCCCCAGAGGCCCAGAGGTCTCATATTGTCCTTAGCTGTTCAGACTTTCTAGAACAGTACCTCATATTGGATTTCGTCCTGCCCTTCCAATCTCAAAGAACTCCATGTTCCATCACTATCATTCAATAAATATTAAGTGCCTACTATGTGCAGAGCACTGTCCTTGGTGCTGGGAGATATTTTAAACATATATACATATATATATGTGTGTGTGTGTGTGTGTGTGTGTGTGTAGTAGGCCCTGAACTGCAGAACTTAAAATCTATTTGAGGAGATAAAACATAGACATATAAATATAATACATATATTTAAAACAAACACTTCAGTTACTTTTGATTCTTTCTCTCTACCATTGCCTATATAAAGTCAGTCATAATGTTGGGTAAATTTTTTATTCACAATCTCCTCTCTCATCTTCTTTCTTTGCATTGCCCCTACAACTGCCCTAATTCAGGCCATTATTACCTCATACCTAAAATGCAGTTGCCTATTGATTCATCTCCCTACCTTCCCTTACTCAGCCAATCCAGGTGCATTGTTTCCTAAAAAAATTTCTTTGATGGTGTCACTACCCTGCTCAAAACCTTCAGTGTCTTCCCATGACCTATGGAATAGAAGTCCTAGTTAGACCTCAAATTCAAAACCCTCTGCCTTGTAAGTCTTGACCCAAGACCATTTTTCTCATTTTATTTCATGCTAATTCTTTTCATAAAGAGAGATGGTGAAACATGGCAGATAGCCAGCCAGGGAGACCTGAGTTCAAGGCCTACCTCTGATACTTAAAGAGTCAGACTCTGGACAAGTAACTTAACCTCTACCCTCACCCACCCCTCTGTGCTCTCCCAGAGAAGTAAAACACATGGCCAAGGGTCAGTATGCAGCCCACAATACTCCTGAGTGTGACCTAAACTAGTTTAAAATGTAATTGGGAAACATTTAACAAAATAAATAAAAAGACAATGAAATATAAATAATACATTTTAAAACTAAGTCAATATACAACCAAGGGATCCTTCTGTATAGTTTACCACTCCATTTCTATTTGAGTTTGACACCACCTCTCTAGGTAATTCTCTAAGGCTCTAAAATGTGAATTTCCCATAGTCATGAAACCATAAATCCAGTTCCTACCCTCTTCCTTTCACATACCCAATGTTCCAGCCAAACTACTGCTTGTTGGTCCTCAAAGTGTCTTTATATTCTCCACGTTCATACCTTTCTTTCTATTCAGAATGTCCTTCCTTATCCACCTCTCCCACCTTGTGAACTCAGGAAAATATTACCCATTCTTCTAGGTCAAGATCAAATCCACCTCCTTCTTGAAATCTCCCCTGATTTCCCCAGATAGGAATGAACCTTTCCTCTATTCCTCTTATCACAGAGTCTCTCCAAGCACAATTATTTGATATTGTTTTTCTTCACTTGCTGGACTATACATTTCTTGATGGAGTTTCTGTCTCTATTCCTACCACTGTGCCTTATACAGAGTAGGTACTCAATAAACACCCTTTGACTGAGGGGAGGCTGTGTGATGTAATGGGAAAAGTACTGTATTGGGGTTCAGAAGACCTGAGTCTAAATTGCACCTCTGCTGCTGTCTACCCATGTCAACTTGAGCAAGTCATCCCACCCCCACCTGGGTCATTTTCTTGCTCTGTAAAATGATGGGGTTGGATTAGATGATCTAGGATATTGAACATTAGCATTTCATTAACTCCCACTAAGGAAATATCATCTGTCAATATAGTAGAACCACTCTGAAACTTAGAGCCAGTATTCTGAACCTGGAGTCCACAGAGGCCACCCAACTTCCCTTGTATAGATTTCAAGGGGACTACGAACTTGAACAGGGGAAATAATTACATCTTAATTTCAATGTAATTGGTTTCCTTTACAATACTATGTATTTTATTTTATTCACCTAAAAACATTCTTCCGAGAAGGGGTCCATAGGCTTCACTAGACTTCCAGAGAGGTCTATGTAACCAAAAAGGTTAAGAGTCCCTGTTTTACTTGTCTGGGACTCTGAGAGGTTATAATACTTGTCCAGGCTCACACAGTTATTATGTTGCAGAAGTGGGCCTTGAACCCAGTACTCCAAGACTGGCTTTCTTATAACTACTCCACACTACAACTCATGAATGTGTTGTAATTTTTTAAAGAAAAAAAAAACAAAAAGAAACAGAAAACCCCCAAACTTCACCTCTTTTTAAATAGGCACCAGCCATAGAACCCCAGTTAGATAAAGGAAAGGGAATCTCCTCTGAGTGCAAAGTAGGCAAGCTTCGTTTCCAATCCTATTCTGTTATTGCCACATTACTACCTGTTCTGAATGTACCCATCAGGCAGTTATTAAGTCTTGACTGGCTATTTCTGCCCAAAAGGTAGCAATAGGAATTCTATACCGATTTCTTTTTCCTAACAGGTTTAGCATACAGAGACCCAGATCTTTCTGTTTGTAAAGGCAAGTGCTGAGTACATTTCTGGACCATGTGAGCCTGAAAGGTTCCCCTACCAACCAGAAAGAAAAGAGGGAATTCAACAGCTGTGGTGACAGATGTTGGCGACAGTGATTATTCCATTCTTGTTTGCATTCAGATTTCTCAGTCATTCTCATTTTTTTTTTGAAGTCAGTCTTGTTTGACGCCTGGTTTCCCCTGGACTTGGTGGTGAACATGAGCAACAGCCCCCATCCCCTTCCCACTCTCCCCCTATTCCCAACCCCCCTCCAGTTTTTTTTTTCCTAACCCTGTCCATACCCTAGTCACATACACCCTCCTAGTTCCCACATCCCCTCTCACTATGTTTCAGGCACTGATGGGGTCTGTGAGGGAAAACTCCATGTTTATTTTGGGGAGGGGAGACACTCCAGGCTCAGTTATATCTAAGGCCAGTTTATCTCAGAGATGAGCAAACTTCTGACTACTAGAGACTTCCGTAGAATACCAAAAAGGGGTGTCTTTGTTCCCTGTAAACAGAGTATTTACTTTGATCTGGTAAAATGAATTAATGAAAGGAAATGACACCTTCAATTTCACTGGGGGTAAGTGGAGGAGGGAGGTGGGAGAGTTTTGTTTTGTTTTGTTTTGCTTTTTCAAGGCAGGGCAGGAAAGTAGGGGGAGGGAGACCCTGGTAGGGTTTTCTAAAGTCGAGCCCTCTAGGAAACAGACAGATCTTTTCTCGGATTAAAAGTCGCCTCATAATATTGTAAGGTCCATGTATATGCAAGCAGTTCAGAGTTATTACAGGCCTAAAATAGGAAACCATTCACTTTATCTTTTGGTTCAATCCTATTAGGGCCCCCCTGGAGTTCGAGATAGATACCAGCCTGTCATGTCCCTGTTGCTGTGACGACCCTGTCTTTATAGAACAAGAAAGAGAAATGATAGTGATTGGCAGACCTTGCTTGCCCTAGTATGTTACACAAAGGGAGACAAAATGAAGAGGAAGTCAGACTCTTCTTATAGGTCTGATGCTTCTTAACCCTACACCACCTTCCACCTGGTCAATGTCACCCTCTGACCTCAAAGTTTCCAAAGCAAGGAAGAGAGTTAAAATTTTTGTCACATTAAATACGAAGAGCAAAAGTGCTTTCTCTCCCCAGTAGTCATTAATTATTTTTGTTTAAATTGATTAGAAGGCAGCAACAGCTTCTTTGATCAACTTCATCTGGAGAGAAAATAGAGGCAGTGGTGGGGGGAAAGGGGGAGGGGGCCCAGATAAAAGGAGTTCCCAGAAAAGGCATGAGTCTGAAGCTGACTGTGTATTGTATGTGAAGCCACTGTTTGCCCGATGTGGAAGGAGAAAAAAATAAAGGCAAGAATCTGATAAATCCTACCATATGGTGCCAGACTATAACTCCCTGGCTATAAATAATGGCCTCCTTTTTGGGGCTTTCTCTTCCCGTTTCTGCGACTTCTGCTAAAGTGGCTGGAACCGATTTCCAGGGAATGTTGTGAAAAGTGCAAAATGTAGTTTGTTTTCATTTCCTTTCTCCTTCACTGTCTATGCAGGGGGCAAAAAAGAAACCAGGAGGGC
This sequence comes from Petaurus breviceps papuanus, assembly GCF_028583685.1. Lineage (NCBI taxonomy): Eukaryota > Metazoa > Chordata > Mammalia > Diprotodontia > Petauridae > Petaurus > Petaurus breviceps. Next base: position 2,134,268 of record NW_027187336.1, read on the forward strand.
AGGGAACAGGGAAGGTTCCCTGGAAGTGCAGGGGAGGAAGTGCAGGGGACACAGAGATTCTGTCAAAATATGAAGAAAACCATTAGTTTAAGCCACAAAGATTCTGAAATGGAGCTTTAAAAAAGTGTATAATTGGCCTTAGCACCTTAAATGACAATGATTAAATCTGTCAGATTAGAATGAGGTTAAAAAGGATATCTCTCCTGTCTTCCACATGTCCCATGTCCATAAGGTTCCAAAGATGTAATTGTCATTGGCCAGACCAGGCAGCAACTTGGACTCCAGGAACATTAGTTGGTATTTACAAAACAAAACAAAACAACAAAAAAAAAACAGAGATCAGAAGTCAAATCCTTTTTACACCTAGATAGGAAGTAAGACTATATTCCCCTTCTTAATTTCAAATAAGGTAAGAGATACTGAGGATCCAGCCCTGCGTCTGCACCAGGCACTACATTTGGCATGTGTTGTCTCACAGTCATAAAACCGATTGATTTAAAAATACTTTGCCGAGAAGATCTTCCAAGAGGAAATTAATACAATTTGGTTTAAAACTTGCTCTCCATCTGCTAAACAAGCCAATCCCAATCAATCCTAGTTAACAACCTCATCCAAAAGAAATAAAAGCAGAAATCTTCCTCAAGCTCCAAGTTGTTAAGATATCTGTAAATGGTAAAGGTTTAAATATTATTCCTAGGGAAGTGGAAGTGTTTGTGCTAAAGAAAAAAAAGAGGGAAGAAGGAAGGAGGGAAGGAAGGAAAGAAGGAAGGAAGGAAGGAAGGAAGGAAGGAAGGAAGGAAGGAAGGAAGGAAGGAAGGAAGGAACTTTCTAAAAAGCACTGAAATAGAAAATGCAGATCTCTGTCGTTTAACTGAAAGGAAAAGATGATCATCCTGACATGTATTTGATTTAAAATAAAAATTTTATCTTTATACATACTATGTTCACTTCCCAAAAAAAAATTTGTTCAGGATCCTGCAAGGGGAAAATATGTCATTAAAATGAGAATTTCCTTCATTGTGAGTCAATGCTCCAACATGGCTCTTTTAAAGGAAAGCAAAACAACAATGATGCTTCAAGGGAGGAAGATATCTCAAATTGGGCTTAGAAAAGGTTTAAACTACCAGCCTGTCCATGAAAATAATTCTTAGAAAAAGTTGTTGAATGAAACCACCTGTCCTTATTGCTCTCTGGTTTCCCTCCAAAAGAACCACTGCTTTCCCCAAAATAAATGCAAGCAGATATTTTAAAAACTGAATATCCCCAGCTTTACAAGAAGCCCCAAAAGATTACAAGGAAAGATTTTAGGTATGGGAAATTGGCAGCTCTTTGTCATCTTGTGATAAATGTTGTCATTTCTTTTCCCATCATGCACAATAAGAAAACAATATTTTAAGTTAAATTTACAAGTTATTTTGTTGTTTTTAAAGAAACAGGTCAAGGAAAATAAATTACAAGACATGGTAGAGAAGATAAGTGAAAATGTAATATGCTGACATTTAGAGTAAACATTTACCAAATTGATTTTTAAAGGATACATTTTAGTTAGAAAATATTTGTTGTCTGATTATAAATTTTAAAACGCCTTGCTAAATTCCTGAGTAAAAATAAGTAACAACCAGAACTCAGTAGTTATTGTCTGAGGATGCTTCAAATGCAAACTCATTTTCAATTTGTTGAGAACATAAATGAGTAAGTGTGAGTGGAAGTAGGGGATGTGTGTATACTTATTTTGTTTTTATATAAACAGCTATCTTTCAGGAACACTTGCCTCTGGTTTCTAAGACCTCTTAGAAGTTCTAAAGGTTTAGGAAAGTGCAAACCACAGATGCTTGCCTCCACTTATGTTAGAAAAAGTTTCTGCCTTCAAGTCAAATTTCCCATGCTCTAATAATGCTTTTGCAAATTTGAAAAAGTCAGTAACCAAGTGAAAACGTTTAATGAATGGCTCTGTGCCAGTACATGATACCACTAAATACTCTCTCTCTCTCTCTCTCTGTCTCTCTCTCTCTCTCTCTCTGTCTGTCTGTCTCTCTCTCTCTGTCTCTGTCTCTGTCTCTCTCTCTCTCTCTGTCTCTCTCTCTCTCTCTGTCTCTCTCTCT
>NW_027187336.1:2136769-2138995 GCF_028583685.1 Petaurus breviceps papuanus
TCTCTCTCTCTCTCTGTCTCTCTGTCTCTCTCTCTCTCTCTGTCTCTCTCTCTGTCTCTCTCTCTCTCTCTCTCTCTCTCTCTCTCTCTCTCTCTCTCTCTCTCTCTCTGTCTCTCTCTCTCTCTCTCTCTCTCTCTCTCTCTCTCTCTCTCTCTCTCTCTCTCTCTCTCTCTCTCTCTCTCTCTCTCTCTCTCTCTCCCTCTCTCTCTCTCTCTCTCTCTCTCTCTCTCTCTCTCTCTCTCTCTCTCTCTGTCTCTCTCTCTCTGTCTCTCTCTCTCTCTCTCTCTCTCAAGTTGTTTCCCCCACATCCCTGGTAATTCTCCTGAATCTGGGAAGTGTCTTGCATGTGAAAGTCTAATTTTCATTACAAAAATGGCAATTTGGTGTGTGTGTGTGTATATATAATTATACATATATACACACATATATGTGTGTGTCTAGGTAAAAATAAAAATTCTTCCCTCCCATTTCATAAACAAAAAGTGCCCACACAAATAAATAAAAGGAACTATTAAAATGGCAAGAAATGTCTTCTGGTTACATCCATTCTTTGCTATTTGTCAGAATGCGTAACCATGGTCATTTGCTAAACCCAGTAGATGTCTAAAGCCATTAGAAACCTCATCCTATTCATTTTCTTGCATTAAGATATTCAAAATTCTGCTTTTCAAATCCTTATAGTGTTTCTCCCTCATTACTTAGCCCCCTCATCAACTGCTTCAGGAAGGAAATAAGTAGACAGATGCTATAATTTATGAGGGGTGTCATTTAAGAGAAAAACGATTAAGATTAAATCTCCCTGTTTATTTTTTCTTGTTTGAACTGTACTTCAACGGGGTAGCAAAGGAGAGAAGAAAGCTGGGTCTTGGTTGGCAGAATCAGTAGTGAACTTGCGCCACCTTCTGGCAGATCCAAGAATAACGAAAACACCCAATACTTTTTTGATAAAAGAAGTATTCTAAATGACTCTACCTCACCCCATCCCTTCCTCTCAATTCCACTCCGCTCCACCCCCCTTCTTTGGATGTTTGCCAGTTGTATCCAAACACCACCTTGCTTTACCGGGCACTGTAGGACATCTCTCTGAGCCTGGTTTTCCTTGGTAATTTTGAATCTGGAAACCTTTTTTTTTTTTTTTTTATCATGTGCTCCAAACAGCACACAAAATTCTAACTGGAAGCTGCATATTAATTTATTGAAGCTAAGCCTCTGGCAGAAGAAAGGAGCTTCTAGAATAGTCATTCCTTATTATATTTTGGCTTTCCTCCGTAGAGTGCTTTAAAACAAATAGGAGACTGACTGGAATACCAGAGAAACAAACGCTTCTCTTTCTTGGGTTCATAAAAACCTGATTACCCACAATTAATCATAATGACATGCTGTATTCAGGGCTTTTGCTAGGACCTGGATAGGAGAAAGGATGGAGCTTCCCATAGATTTCAATCCTGCCTGCAATGTGGATTTTGGGGTGCAAAACTAGTTAGCCCCAATTACCAGTTCTCTGGGATTTCTACTTCTTCCAGAAATGCTTGTCAGCACTTGGGCAGAGTGGTTTCTAAAAAGTAAGCAGTTCAAATTTAATGACCAAGATACCAGTTAGTCAAAAGGTTACTGATAACTTTTTCATTAATTCCAAGCAGAATACTAACAATCATCACAATGTAACCTCACATTAATTGAGAGGGGAAAAAAATTGGTTTTGTCCATATGCCCAAGTAGGATAGGTAGTTGGATTTAAACCCTGCATGACCTTAAACAAGTCGTTTCCCTCCTCTTAGTTTCTATGTCCTAATCTATAACGTAGAGATAATTATATTTGTACAAAGCATTTCATGGAGTACTATAGAAATAGACTCTGTGAGATATCATGAGAGGAGGCAAATATTCATATAAGCCCCTAGAATATCTTACTTGAATATTGATATTGTGATGGGAAAATTGTTTTATGGACAAATTTGCTAGATAATTTGTTTAATTCATTGGATTTAGAGATGAAATCAACCCTAGAGATTAGCTACCGTGTTTCCCCGATAATAAGACACTGTCTTATTATTTTTTTTGGAAAGAAAAACACCAGAGGGCTTATTTTCAGGGGAGGGCTTATGTTGTCCTGCCTCAGCTCTCCTCCGCGGCACTGCTCTCAATGGCGCCAGCAAGCAAATCATTGGGGAAGAACAGGATGATGCGCTCACTGCTGCAGCTCTGATTGGATGCAGCTCGGAGCGC
>NW_027187336.1:2139095-2214451 GCF_028583685.1 Petaurus breviceps papuanus
GTAGCAATCTCAATAGGGCTTATTTTCGGGGGAGGGCTTATTTTAGAGGAATCTTACACAGTAAGGGGAGGGCTTATTTTCGGGATAGGTCTTATTGTCGGGGAAACACGGTAGTAGAAGCCCTTACATTTTATTGATGAGACCTAGAGAGGAACTGACTTCCCCAAGGTCACAAAGATATAAGTAACAGAGTCAAAATTTGAATCCAAGTATTCTGATGCCAGATGCAAATATTATTGTTGCATACTATGCTGCCATTATTATTCATTTATATGGGGGGGGTAAACTGAGGCACCCATCTCTGTGCTACCAAAGGGAAATGAGATAGCATTGAAAAATTCAGTCCCTTCTATTCACTGTGGCTCATGGAATCAGCAGAGCAGGGACCCAGCAGGGGCTATTTGGCAACTCACTCAGTATGAAGGCGACCCTTAGCAAATCAGGCTGACAGTTGTTCACTCCTGGTCTGTATTACCATCAACCTAATCAAAAAGCCTTTGCTAACCATTCTGGAATGCAGAAGAAAGCCCTGGGCTGGAAGTCAAAAGACATGAGTTCTACCATTCATCCTGACACTAACTAGCTGTGTGACTCAAGAGGAATCATTTCACATCTCTGGACCTCTCTTTCCTCAGCTGTAGAATATTAGACTAGATCAAAGATTCTGAACCTTTTCTGTGTGTTATGAATCCCTTTGGGAATCTGATGAAGACTTCTTTCTCAGACTGGTGAAGCCTATAGCCCCCTTCTTAGAATAATATTTTTAATAGATAAGATATAATACAAAGGATTATAAAGGAAACCAATTCTACTGAAATAAAGTTATAAAATTATTTTTTTAAGTTCACCAATATCAGGTTAAGAACACCTGAGCAAGATGACCCCTCAGCTCCCTTCCAGCTATAAATTGTATGGTTGATTCTATAATCTTGCATATGAGGTAATATTGGACAGAATACGGCAAAAACTGTCAACTTCTGGTACTTATTCTCTAGGAGTTAAAAAAAAAAAAAAGGATATGTCAACCCAAGGATAAAATGACCAGACACTTCAATTATTTCTAATGTTTTCCCTAAGTCAGATAAGTGCATGAACAGAAATGTTTTGATGCACTTTTCACTCAAGAAACTTTGAATCTATCTGTAGTTATAAAGCCTCTTCTCCTCTCCCGTCTCCTCTCCTTCCCATTCTCCTCTCTTTTCCTCCCCCTCTTTTCTTCCTTCTTTTCCCCTCCCCACTCTTCTCTCCTCTTCTGTCCTCTCCTCATTCCACTTATAATAGAAACTTGAAAGCTTTAATTTGTACCTCTCTTGAGGGCTCACCATATTGGTATTGAACTTAATGCAGACAGCTGATCAACTTCAACTCTATGACAGCCCTGAACTCTCTAATTCAAGCAATCCACCAGACTCAGCCTCCCTAGCAGCAAGGACTACAGGTATGTACCAACACAACCTAAAAGTGGAAAATCTTCTCAAGTCTGTCTACCCTACAAAAATCCATTTAGCAGGTTATGACTGGAGAAAAGAAGCAATAAATAAAGAAAAAGAAAAGAAGCAGTAGGGAGATTCAAAAATAGTCAGGCAGCATGTCAGGTAAGTAGAGGTAAGGAGTATATTCTCCTCCCAGGTGTGGGAAGCTAGATCTCCCTGAGAGTGGGATGTTCATGGCCCCAGAATATAGAAGGAGCAAAATCCATAAATTCCTTTCCCTCTGACCTTCTGCTCTAGGCTTGTGGGACAAGACAATGATATGGACAGGGACAGAGGACTCCTTTCTCTTTGGAAGAGTTTTTTTCTTAACCGAAGTACCACAGAGCACTAGGTGGTCCTAGGATAGTTTTTTTTGGGAAGTGTTGTCCCCTGAACTTGGATGTAAAAACAATTTCATCTTTATTTTCACTAACCCCTAAATTAAATTTAGCACTGCTTTCAATTAGAAATGTCAGCAACAAACTAGTAGTATTAGTGGTACCTATGATTTTGTCATCAATAGAAATCACAGATATTTTCATAGCACATTACCAGTTACAGATATCTTGAAATATAATTTATGCTCATTACTGCTTCAAAATTACTGTGATTATTAGATCTATCTCTAGATATATTACTATATCAAAATGTTTATATCATTTTGATAACTTATTTCATATATTGAGTGATAAAATATTTGAATATAATTGATTTTATTATAATCCTCTGAATTTTCTTTTCTGCATTTAAAAATGTTATGCTGAAAATGGATCTATAGGTATCATCAAACTGCCGAGTTCAATGGAACAAAAAAAGTTAAGAATTCTTCATCTAGTCTAATTCCTTCATTTTCTAGATGAAACCCAGAGAGGTTTTACTTGTCCAAGGACACACAGCAGGTTAATGAATGAACTGGTATTAGAACCCAGCTAATTAGAATCCACCTAATACTTTAAGTCTAGGAGAAGAGGAGATAAGCAATTTTTTTAATAGGCAAAATTTGCTTTTCATATTCTCCTATCTCCTTTTATCACCCTTTCCCACTTCTTGGTGGTTCCCCTCCTCAAAGGCCCAGACACACAGTAACTTCATGCTGTTTCCTGAATCTCCAGTGTTCTTCATTATGGCACCCCTATTCACCCCTATTCACCCCTGTTCACCTTACCCCATCCATGCCCTACATTCCAAAATTATCCCCTCTCTCCTCCTTTCTCTCATTACAAATCACATTCCTTCAATGTGATTTCTACCAGGTCTTAATAGAAAAGCATTCAACTAAGCTAGCTCATACTAAGTTAATAAATGATTTATCTTCTCCCGTCTTAATCATTGTTTAGGGCATTTAATGTTTAAAAATAGGAGTTTATTAACCTAAATGGATTGCTAATTGGTAGAACTTGAGGCAATTCAAAGTGATTTATTTGTAGGTTCATAAATCCACAATATTCATATAATAGCTCACTTTTATAGCACCTTATGGTTTATATCTCTTCTGAAGCTTTATCATGGTAGAAGGGTGACCTGGCTTCTCAAAAGTTATGTCAGCGAACTATAAGCTTTGCCAGGTCTTACCATGTATCACTATTACAATAATTAGCTCACTTTCAGCAGGTGAGCAGACAATATAATGGCCCTACGATCCACTAGGTTTTCTTCTGCTTTATGAAATTTTTTTTCAATGAAAAATTTTGAGTCCAGTCCAAATAGTTCCAAATCCCTAGTTAGGAAAAATGCCTAATATTTATGAAGAAGTTGAGTTCTCTGCCTATTTTTTATATTTATATCTATCTCTAGGTAACCTCTAGCTTCTTTGTGGTTTATGCAAAATTCAATTCTCTGGAAACATTTGGGTTACAAAACAGAAGATTATATTATAATATCTGTGAATAGATAGACAGTGGAGGGCATGTTGGGGAAAGAGTCAACCTTTTCTTGAGACTTACCTCAATCTGGAGACTTCTGTCAACAATGCCCATAGACCCCAGGACTTTCTATGATATTTCCTTTTCTGCCACATCTAAGTCCTTCCTTTGTTCCATGCTTGCTCTAACTACTTGAATCAGAACCTCTTCTACCCCTGATTCAGACAGCTTCTCCTTTTCATTTGTAATGCTTAGGATATGACTCAAATGCTCACACAATGGCTTTGATTGATTCAAGGAGGTATACAGGCCCTGTACACATTTAGTTCTGAGTGACTCAGTCAAAAAAATGTTTGCTCCTAGTTAAAGCATCAGAATCAAATTAGGAGAATTTAACCCTACCTTATACAAATTAGAAAGCTTTCAAGCAGGGGACTGAGTATGTCCAGAGAGGCTCAGTACCAGAAGGATGTTTACCAGGCGATGAATTTTTATATTTTTGGCCATAGCGATTCATTAAACCACTTATTAGGACAAGCACTTGATCTGCATTCACTGAGGGATTACCCAAATTAGTGAAATCATATATCCTCGAAGGATTGAAGTCAGGACGAAATATGGTTTATGAAATGCTTTCTTTACAAAAACCCCATGTAAAGAAAAAGAATCTTATTTCTGTAAGAAACTTTACAAATCATTTAATCTGCTATCCTCATTTTACATATATGGAAACTGAGAGACAGAAAGGTGAAATGATTTGGGGAGAATTAATTCACTAGGTATGTTTGGTGCCTTATCTCTTTTCCCCAGATTATTCTTCAGGTCCTATATACACAGATCCTTCCTTGGAAACAAACCCTAAGAAATATTTCACTAAACTCATTTGTTCTCTGGAAATTCTACCCCCTTCCACTCCCAAGCATCAAGTATCTACCTTTAGGGAACTAGGAAGAGATCACAGGAACTGTGCTATCAACAGAACTGATGCCTCCCCAAGACACTGAGTAAACTCTGTTCTTTCATATTCAGGCTTCATAGATTCTTTCTCATATGACAAGATCATCCACTTGAAACTTGAAATAATTAAAGGACATATTGGTCAGTTTGGTCCCAAATCAACCAACTTGATGAAAAGAGGGGAAAAATATTTCAAGATAGTTATGGGACTAAACTACCCAAGCATTTAATCTTTTAACATAGTCACTTCAGAAGTTCTGGACAGAAACAACATGGGGCAGACAAAATTGGCATAGACAGACAAGAAGACTACAAAGATTAAATTTAAATGAAAGTGGGAAAGGAAAATGATCACAGTCTCAGACTTTTCCTATTCAATTCCATCCAGTCAAACACTGAAAAGTTCAATCCAACATCTGGATGCCTTGTCTAGAGATGTCCAACTTCCAGAAGTATGAAACATCTAGGTGTTTGATAGTTTCCCAGTTTTCATTCAGATGTATGCTCTTAAGCTACATCAGGCCAGGTAATTCAATAGAATGTGCTATCCCCTACTATAGAGTAGGAATAGGCTAAAAATATAGTTTTAAAATAAGTCTGAATAATTCAAAGTTCACAAATCCACAGTGATTTATTAATTAATTCTTTAATCAATGAGAATTGAATAAATATTTATGATGTTAAGAGGAATTAAAGATATTTGGGGCATTCCCTTAACTCATTGAGGTTGACATCATGGAGGACAATTTTGCCCTCTCTTACCCCTTGCTAAAATGAGAATTAGGAAAGAACATAGACAAAATGTTGAAATAAATCAAATTTATATTTGATACCTTCTCACCTCGTTTTCTTAGCATCTTTTTCTGGCAAATTCTGTCAGAGATTGAGACTTTCCAAACACTTAGATATTGGGCATCTTATAAACGCAGATGAATGATGAGAAATACACTTAAAAGTGTTATGAATCTCATATTCTGGCCTGCCCTGGTTTCATTTTCTGAAAAATTTGGTGCCAAAGCTCATCACAAATTACCAGCTGTTCCTGCATAGAAAACGTAAAACTGTTATAAATCAACATGCCTTCTTTTACATAAAAGTTTCAGGCATATAATGTTGGCAGGTATTTTGCATTCTTTATAGGGGAAAAAACCTGATATTATCTTGGCAGTATTTCTTCTACTGATCTTTTTAACAAAAGTACAGGAAAATAAGTCTTTAAAACATATACACATAATTTGCTTTGACATGTAGAGCCATACCTAAGAGATTTAGAGCTAGAAGGCACCTTAAACGTCATCTAGTTTGCCCCTCTTATTTTACAGATAAGCAAACTGAGCACAGGGACCTCAGTATAAATGGGAGATAGTCTCATAGGGAAGACACTAATTGGTGGGGACAAGGGGTAGAGAAGGAGAAAGAACTAGGAAAGGCCTCTTGAAGGTTGAGAGAATGTGAATTGTCTTGGAAAATGCCAAGGTAGCCAGGAATTGGAGGTGAGAAATGAGAGCATTACAAACAATGGGAATGAATGGAGTCCGGAGATAGACCATAGTATACGTGGAACAGTATGAAAGTCAATGTTGCTGGATTGTACAGTGTGGAAGGGAGTAAACTTTAAGTTAAAGAAGAATGGAAAAATGTTTGTGACAGTTCTCTTTGTGGTGACAAAGAACTGGAAACTACAGGAATGCCCATCAATTGGGGAATGACTGAATAAATTGTGCTATATGATTGTGATGGAATACTACTATGCTATAAGAAAAAAAATAGCTGTTTGGGGACTGGGGGAGGGGGATTATACAAGGACTAGTGGGGTTCCATGCCTGACAGTAAAGAGGCCTTCCTGAGTTTTATCTAATAAGGTAAAGATGAATTGCTTGACTGCCAGGGGCTCTGATTTAAGTTCTTGGAAGATTTAAGAAGCTGGAGGAGAAGCTAAAGATAGACAGAAGAAGAAGCTGCAGAAGAATCTGAGAGTAGGGTGGAGCCCCAAAAAGCCAAGGACAGAATCTCTAGGAGGATTGCAGTCAAGATCAAAGATATTTCAGCTGCTTTACTAGCAACTTACTGATTGGAAGAAAGGTCCGGATTTGGTGCTGGAATGGCTCAAGCAGCTCATAGAGCAAGTTTATTGGAAGATACTTGAATCCTGCTGCTGCGTGAAGAGCAATTGGGGCTAAATGTCTTCTAAGGTTTTCTATAAGCTGAGAGAGGGGAAATCTCTTACCCTTTCTGGTTTAAGAGGGAGAAATAGAAAGGGAATGACAGGCTTTGCTTCTGTTTTGCTATAAGCTGTATTTTACTACATACCTTGCTTCAAAGAACAAATCAGACGCTACCTCCTACCAAGAGACCTTTCCTAATCCCCTGATTGTTATTTCATTCTCTCTTGAAATTATTATTTTGGGGCAGCTAGGTGGCACAGTGAGTAGAGCATCGGCCCTGGAGTCAGGAGTACCTGTCCAAATCCTGCCTCAAATACTTAACACACACACACACACACACACACACACACACACACACACACCCCTAGCCTTGTGACCTTGGGCAAGTCACTTAACCCCAATTGCCCTCCAAAAAGCAAAATAAAGAAAAGAAATTACTTTTTGAACACATATGGGTATGTATTTATATATGTATGTGTATATAATATACTTTTACTTCTCTGAGTACATATTGTATAACTTATATACCTCCTCCTGCCTCCCCCGCCCCCATCCAGTGATATGTAAACTCCTTAAGTACAGAAACTCTTTCCTTTTTTTTACTTTATATTCCAGGTGCTTAGTACAATACCTTTCACATAGTAGGCATTCAATATATGTTTGTTGAACTGACTTGAGAAAATGATAATATTCTCATCATAGTCTCAGTACAGCTGAAGGAAAAGGTCTAGATGAATTTGACATATCACTTTCCAAAGAAGACCAAGGCTTGGCCTAGCACCAGGCCCTGGACTTGACCAAAGAGCATCATATATTTCCTAAATAAGATTTTGCTCCTCCTACCATTTGGTTCACACCCCTCGTTTTCCACATGGGCAAGCTAGGACACAGAGAGGTTAAGCAACTTGCCCAAGATCACAGCAAATGGTAGATCCGAAATTTAAACCCATGTCTTTGTACTCTGTTTCCTCATCTATAGAAAAAGGATATTTGATTAGATGGTCTCTAGACTCCCTTCCAGCTTTGAATCCAGTGATCTGCTTAATAAATTGTACTACATAGGCATCATTAAAAATTGCTACTGGGGATAGAGCTGAAAACAGAATGTGGCAGCTAAAACCACACCCTCCTCCTACCAACCTGAATATATAACTCAGCTCCTGAAATTTCTCCAAAGGCTACCAATAAACTTCCCTTTGATTGATTGATTGATAGAGAGAGAGAGAGAGAGAGAGAGAGAGAAAGAGAGAGAGAGAGAGAGAGAGAGAGAGAGAGAGAGAGAGAGAGAGAGAGAGATTTTGTTCTGCTTCCCATTGTCTCTGGAGTGTAGAGAAGTGACTGAGAATAGAAAAGAGTCTGCTTTGCATTACTTGCTATTATACTCTGAATTAGTCTTGTTTTTCAAACTATATTCTAATCTCCTTAAAGGTAGGAATTCATAGCTTGGACTTCTCCTGTAATCCCCCCACAACTTAGTGCAGTAGGCACTCAATAAGTCTTTGTTGGGTGAATGATGGATTTCTACAAGCACCTTTCCTGGATGACTCAGTACATCTGTTTGTGAAAGCCAGAACAACAACTGATGTATTGTTGTAAGCTTTCTGCAGATAGGAGTTGAAGATGTAAATATCTTTATATGTATGACTTTATCATCGATAGAAGGGCAGCTACTCCAGCTGGAACCTCCATTTTGCTGAGCAACAAACCATCCATCTGTTGCTCTATGAAGAGCCTAGTCTCCCACCCTCCAACTTTCTCAGACCTCCCTATGGGTTAACAAACATTAAGCAGCCTAATGACTTGTGTGCAGAAGCAGAATAGAACATAGGATTTTCTTTCAAAAGAAAATCAACTTTCTATAAATAGATTGTGAGTTCCTTGAGGGCAAGGAATTTTGCCTCTTTTTGTATCCCCAGCACTTAGCGCACAGGTCTTCACATATAAGCTTAATAAATATTGATGATTGATTGATTCTATAACTAATTAGCAGAGTCTGGTTTTGTAGTTGTAAAGCTTGCCTATTTCATTCTGGTATGTGTGGATTGACATCTGAGGAGAGACAGAGAATAATGAAGGCAAGAGACTTTAATTCAATCTATTAACAAATTTATTTAGCTGCTATATTAAGCTCAATAAGTGAGTAGCTAGGTAGCACAGTGGATAGAGCACTGGGCTTGGAATAAGGAAGATCTATCTTTATGAGTTCAAGTCTGACCTCTGACACTTACTAGCTGTGTGACCCTGGGCAAGTCACTTAACCATGTTTGCCTCAGTTCCTCATCTATAAAACAATCTGAAGAAGGAAATGGCAAACTACTCCAGTATCTCTGCCAAGAAAACCCCAAATGGGGTCATGAAGAGTCAGACACAACTGAAATGACTGAACAACAATTGTGCAGTATTATCTGATGATCTGTGGAGAATATAAATATAGGGTAAAACATATTCCTTGCTCCAAAGACTTAATAATTTTATTGGACTTGACAATCAAGGTATGTGTGGGACCTTGATTAATAAAGGGACTTCTTTATTATATCATGCATTAGTCAACAGAGGTAGATGTCATGCTCCCTCCCATGCCAAAGAACCAAACCAAGGATGGAGCGAACCCTGAACAATTCAATCTGTCATAGAATAATAGGATCATGGATTCAGAGCTGGCCTTAGAGGTCATCTAGTCCAACTTTTTCATTTTACAGCTTAGGAAACTTAGATCCTAAGAGGTTAACTTGTGACTTATCTAAGGACACACAGAAGGTAAGTAACAAACCCTAAATCTGAACCTTAAGCAAGCCTCTGACTCCAAATGCAATTCTCATTTCACAGCACTATGTTGCCTACCAATTAAAGAGAAAAATTATCATTAAATGTGATACATTATCGCTGTATACTCTTAGATAAGTCCCTTAACCTCTCTGGTCTCAGTTTTCTCATTTAGAAAAGGAGGGGGCTAGATGGCTTCTGTGGTGTTTTCTAACTCCAACATTCTACAATTCTGTCACTTCAATTTTAATGGAAATATGAAGGATACCTACCAACTTATACATGTTCTCCCTGTGTCTATCACATCTAGAAGATATTGGTCTTGTTTCTAAATTATTCTCTGATATAGTCCCTAAATAGGGGTAATCTGCTTAGAAAAATCATGATATGAAAATATATCTTTGTCTTACCCAGGATCCCTCATCAGGGCTCTCCTGGAAACATTGTACTCCCAAAGACTTATCCAAGGTATACCTATCTTTTGTTCCACTCCAGCCAATCCCTGGTAGGGTATTATCTGGTGTCTAAATTTTAGTTGTATCACCATGGCAGTGGCAACTTGAGAGATCTTTTGAAGATCTCTGCAGAATGGCATTTGAGAGGTATGCCTATATCTAGCTGGCATATGCAATAGAAATTGAATAGTTCTATATGTAATATAAATTGAACACTTATTGCCCAAATAAGGCAACAAAAAAGAAGCATGCAGAAAGGATCCTGGGGGAATAAAGCATATCAGAAATTCTGGATTTCCTTAATCAACAATGAAAAGCAAAAAAAAAAGAATTGAATGTTGAATGAACAAAGAAACTGAATGAATAATTCAACATTAATCAAAACTTTACTACAATGGCTTGGAAAGTAAGGAAACACAAGAAAAGAGACAACCTCTAAAATAAGAGGATATAGAAAATTTGAGGGCACAAGAAACCCAACATAAAGATGCAAGCTGGGGGGCGGCCAGGTGGCTCAGCGAGTAAGAGCAGTGGCCCCAGTGTCGGGATGACCTGGGGGGTCGAATCCGGGCTCAGATACTTAGCACCACACCCAGAAATAACTGGCCATGTAACCTTGAGCAAGTTACTTAACCCCAATTGCTTTAAAAAAAAAAAGATGCAAGCTGGGTCAAAAAAGAAATGCAAAGTTTGTGCACCATTAATATGATGAATTGTCATCATATTAAACAGTTATGTCAAGGGAAGGGACTGAAAACTCTAACTTCTGTAAAAAACTAAAAAGAATTAGGCTTAGATTGATCCATTATTGTTGGTACAAATGCACATTAATTACTAGCAAAACACTTTGCCAACCTTCTTTCAGATGTAAGCCTAATGTAAACCAAACTTTTCCTAAGAGAAGGCAATACCTATCTATGATCAAAAGGTGAAAATACCAGGAACCTTTCTAATTGTAGGCCAGTTATGTGTGTTTGTGTACTTTATACAAAGCATCACACACACAAAAAAAAAACTATAAATACTTATAAGAAAACAACAGGCTGAGGAATAAAAAGTGTGTGCCCAAAATACTTAACGGATAACTTGTTATTGATCTGGAAATTAATAAACAGGCCTCATCAAAGTGCCAAAACACTTAAATTTTCTTTATGATTATTATGAAGCCTTTGATTCAGTTCTGCACTCAGAGTATATTCATGTACTGCCAATATGTAAAAAAATACCAAAGAATAATGAGAACCCTAGAGTATTTGATGTCCATATGGAAAACCTATGTTGCAAGCCTAGGTGAAAGTGATGGGAGAGTTTTGGAAGGGAGAAGTATTTGAGGGGAAAGATAATGAATTCATTTTGAGATATGTTGAGTTTAAGAGTTCAAGATGTCTAATAGGCAATTGGAGATATGAGACCAGAGGTCAGCAGAGATGTTAGGACTAGATAAGTTGATTTGAGAATCATCAACATATAGATGATAACTGGATCCATGAAAGCTGAGGGCATGACCTGGAAGAGGATCCAGTAAAGCAGACAAAGAAGGAACGTTCAGATACGTAGGAGAAGAACCAGAAGAGAGTTGTGGCCTGAAAACCTAGAGCAGGGGTGGGCAACCTTGAGACTACATGTGACCCTTTAGGTCCTCAAGTACAGCTTTTTGACTGAATCCAAACTTTATAGAATAAATCCCCTTAATGAAAGGATTTGTTCTGTAAAACTTGGATTCAGTCAAAAGGTCGCACCCAAGGACCTAAAAAGCCACATGTGGCTTCTAGGTCGTAGGTTCCCCATCCCTTATAGAGAGAAGACAGTATTAAGGAAGTGAAAATGATCAAGACAGACACCTGTGGAACATTTACCATTAGCAGGCGTGACCTAGGTGGCGAGCTAGCAAAGAAGAGGAAAAACTTCACTTGATTCATTTAGATGGTGACTTAGCAAACCTTTCTAGAGGCAAGTTAATAGGACTACTTAAAATAATAACTTTGTGGTTAGTGTACAACATATCCCACTACCATTAACTAGCACACCAGTTCCATTTAGCCAATTATAATAAATTAGCTTTTATAAAGAGATATTTACTTCCAAGATAATAGCAAGAATATGAGCACAAACATTTCCCCAGAATGCTTTGAAGACATACTCTCCCTTACACTATGCTGGTCCCTTGGGAGAATGGGCCCATATTAATTACAGTTTTGGCATAGGATTATACCCACTAAATTAATACCCAAATATGATGTTACTGCTGGATTAACTCCTGTACTTATGGACTGGGTCCTGAAATTTGTTCTGTACTTGGGCCTCAAATCTGGGCTAGCTGGCTGTAAACCCTGGAATGGAATACATTCCCAGAACTTCTAATGGTTCCCTCTATTGACCTTTCTAAATTTGTAAGATCATAGTCTACAATCTTCTTCACTTAAGGTGAAAGAAGAAATGTTGAATCAAAGACCTGAGGCCACTATTTACAAGCCACATGTTAACTCTGGTCCAAGACCTCTCTCAGCCGAACCACCAGGCAGGAAAGAGTCAGTCAAAAGAGGCAGCTACTCTCCATCACTTGGTTAGCAGACTGGAACCAGTTACAGAATTTCAATGAATGCTCCAAATCACTCCAAAACATTTCTATTGCACATCATTATGTCTCTCTGGAAACAGGGCCCCTAGTCTCTTCCATTTGGGGGATTGTATCAGCCAAGTTTTCCAAATATTCTCATGATGACTGGGCTCATTGACCATTCTCCAATTACATATATGCCACACTGACACAAAACGAAATAAGTGTTTACAGTGATTTTATTATCCATTAGGGTCTTTCTTCTCAGTAGAACCATATCTAATAAAATTATAATGAAAATCATTGGGACAATATTAAATAATTCAAGTCAACAAATATTTGTTAAGCAAACAATCAATAAATATTTATTAGATGCCAACTATGTGCCTGGCATTATGCTAAGTGCTGGGGATATAAAAAGAGACAAAATACAGTTCCTGCCCTCAAGGATCAACATGTAATTAAATACACACAAAGCAAGCTATATGCAGGATATAAATAGGAAATAATTAACAGAGAGAAAGCATTGGAATTAAGAGGGGTTGGGGAAGGCTTCCTATATTGGATTTTAATTGTGACTTAAAGGAAGCCAAGGAGATCAGCAGTCAGAGTTGAGGAGGGAGAGTATTCCAGGCCTGGGAGACAGCCAGAGAAAATGCCGGGAGCTGAGAGATGGAATGTTTTCTTTGTGGAACAGTCAGGAGGCCAATGTCACCAGATGGAAGAGAACATGTCAGGGAGTAAGGTGCAAAGAAGACTGGAAAGGCAGGAGGGGCCTCAGTTATGCAGGGCTTTCAATGCCAAACAAAACATTTTGTATTTGATCCTGAAAGTAATAGGAAGTCCTTGGAGTTTATTGAATAAGGAGGTGACATGATCAGATCTGCATTTAGGAAAATCACTTTAGTGAATGAATGGAAGATGGACTGGAGTGGAGAGAGACTTGGGACAGGGAGCAGACCCACTAACAGGCTATTTCAATAGTCCAGGCATGAGAGCCTGTACCAGAGTAGTGGCAATGTCAGAGGAGAGGGGGATCATATTCAAGGGATGTTACAGAGGTGAAATTGACAGGCCTTGGCAGCTGCTGGAATTAGAGGATTGGGGGGGGGGGTATGTGGACATAGTAAGGAATCCAGAATGAATCTTCGGTTGTAAACTAGAGACTAGGAAGATGTTATTGCTGTCTACAGTAATAGGAAAGGTAGGAGTGGGGGAAGGTTTAAGTGCAAAGATAAGGAGTTCCATTTTGAACATATTCTCTATATGATAGACTGAATTGTCGTGCTGTGACCGTGCAGTCACATATTGCATTTTTGCAGTGTTACCATCTCTTGGGCTGAGAGGTTGCTCATCTTCCTTTCCTTGGGCAGGGTCAGTAACTCTGGGTCCAGGAATCCTCATCTCAGACCACATGGATGGGGACACATGCAATTGGAATATGTCACTGCCCCAAGATTTCCCCTGACTACTACCCTGTGGGACCCAGATCCACCGCTTAGCTTTATTGCTCTCCAGTTGGCCTAAAAAGTAACAAAACACCTCATTCTGTGACTGATCCTCTTTTTTTTAGGCATTGCAAGAAAAGGGTGGTTCCAAGCCACAACAACCCAAACCAATCAATTCATCCCCAGTGACAAGACTTAAGGAAAATATTTTCATCTTCATTGAGGTGTTAATAGGTAAGTCCCAGTAGATGTTTCCCAGTCCTGCTGATGAGGTAATTAATGGGCATATCCCATACTATAGGTAGGTATATACAATCTAAATCGAGAAAAAGGTTCATCACTATATGTACTTATCAGGTTGTTCAGAGAACAATTTATATTGAATACAATATTGTATTAGAGATTCTAGGCAGAACCCAAACAAAGGTAGAAGAAAACATGATCCCAGCTCTGTCAGCTCCCAATATATTGTGAAATGCATACCCCCAGGGATGTTCTAATGGAGCAGAGAGCATTTATGTCCTTAGGGAGTTTCCAACTTATAATGAGAAGATGGTACAGAGTACATATAAAATCCTTAAGAAATAAAAACAAGTTTTACAATAAACAATATAGAATTTGTAGCAACCATAGAGGAGCCTATGAATAGAAGTGCTTTTTAGGAGGAAGATAATGACATTGTTGCTAGAGTGATTAAACCACTTAGATGGCATAACTCTTTAAACCGACCAGGAGGCAAGACCAGGAGGCTTCTCAAACTGTGGAGAGTTCTCCCCATTCTCAAAAGGCTTAAGGAATGTAGATTGCACATTGTTCTGCCCCTCTCTAATTTCTGCAATATCATGTGTAATCATCATCTGTGTTTGTGTCATTTCTTGCAAACTGTGAGCTCAGTAAAGTCAAAGATTGTGTCTTTTTTAAGTTTTAAATCTCCCCATATGGTCTAGTGCCATGCCTTGCATACAGTAAGTGCTTGCTAAATGTTTGTTGAATGAATGACTGGTCGTGGAATGGTCATACAGCTTAGTAAAGCTTAGGGCTTTTGTTAAAAACTTATACTCTGCTAAGAACCCATATGAATTTCTTAACAGAATTAAAAAAAAAAACTGGTAACTTGAGAGAGTTGAGACTTATTGAAAGGCCAGGAGGTAAGAAAAAAAAAAAGCAACAACCACTTTTTATTATTACAAACTTGGAGAGATGAAAAATTCGACCTTTGCTACCTCCTCCCTTCATAAAAAGTGACCCAAGTGTTTCATATTCCTACAAGCTATGTTAGCAGAAGTGCCTCCAAATGTTTGGGGACTCCTTAGGGAACTGAAACTTTAATTCTCTCTTTTTTGTTTTTCATCAGGGAGAAAGAAGATGCTTTTTCTAGTGGGGGAGAAGGATCCATGTGGTTTTGATATGGCCCAAGCTCAGTTGCTAAGAAAAGCTTCAAACTGCTTATTTCATAAACCATCTCTCACACTGCTGACACAGAGATGTCAGCCCCCTCTTCAACTGGAGGATTCCTTCACACAAGCAAAGCATACTCATAATGTGTCCATAGGATCTAGGGCTGGAATCACCCAGTACAAGGACTTTTAACCTTTTCTGTGTCATGGAGTTTGACAATCTGGTGAAGACTATGGACCCTTCACAGAATAAGGTTTTGAGTGCATAAGATAAAATAAAGAGGACTACAAAGGAAAACAACTATATGAAATAATATTTTTTAAAAATTAAAACTAATTGCATGGACCCCATGTTATGAACCCCTGTTCTGAGAGTAAAGAAGTCCTTAGATGTAGAAGAGAATTATATTGGAAATAGCATCTCTCTATTACTTCTGCTAGCTATTTAATGTGTGTGGAAGGGAGGGGTATTTCAGCAAACCCTATCTACCTAGAACCTTGTAATATTGTTCTAAAAAACAAAAGAAGGAACTTTAAGCTGCTTTGAGAGAAAAATAATGATTATTGAGGGCATGGGACCCCTGGAGTCAAAAAAACAGACATCAAAAAAACAAAAACAGGACTACTCAGCTCCTATTTTCCTTCGATTTTCTATACCATGAAAAAATACAGTAACACCTAAAATCACAGTTGTTTTAGTCATGTCTAACTCTTCATGATTCCATTTGAGGTTTTCTTGGCAAAGATACTAGTTTGCCATTTCCTTCTCCAGCTCATCTTACAGATAAGGAAACTGAGGCAAACAGGTTAAGTGACTTGCTCAGGGTCACACAGCTAGGTACAAATGATAAAGAAAAGAGGAAATAGTATCCAATTGGAGCATCCATACTATGTTCTGTGAGAAGGGTTCTCAGCTATATCTGAGAGGTCCCCTATCTTTGGACTTGTGCTTAGTAGGGAAAAAACAGGACCTAGGCTCAAATTCTGGTTCAACTACTCACTACTTATGTAATCTTAATCCCTCTGGCTCTCAAAAAATGCAAGGGTTAGACCAATGACCACTGACATCTCTTCCTGGTCTGTATCCACTGTGATCTTGTGGCCCTAAGCTTAAACATAATAATACAAGGTTAATTGTCCTTTCATGTAATAAAGCTACTGGATGAAAACCCTTAATGATCAGGAAATGGAATGTTTTTCTTAATGTGTTCAAAAGTATCACATATTTAACTTCTTCACAGATTGCCAGCTATTACATGGATGGACAAAGACATTTTCATGTACCTGGTTCTACCAAATTTTTGTACCATTAGTACTTATACGTCATAAAGGCAGTGATGTGGGCCAGGAGGACTATGATGACCTTCCCTCTCAGCTTGACTTTTGTGATGGCTTAGATTTATTTACAGGACAAAACATAAAGTATTCAAGGAGTTGAGTGTAAGTGTGGAGATTCGGAACAAAAAAATCTTCTGTTTGGGGGTTGGTTGGATAACAGGTACAGGAAGTGAGGAAAATACAGGTTGGGTAATCAGAAAGTAATAAAAGTTAGAAGGGACTTCCTACACCTAAATCAAATAGAGACTTGGGACAGAAACACTGACTTTACTTACAGAAAAAAGAGGTTCAGAGACAGTTTAAATGCCAGTGGGCTCAAATTAACTGTCTAGGTAGTCTGTGTACAAAAGATCTTGGAATTTTAAAGCTAAGCCTTTGGAGAATTATCCTCTTTCCTTAGAGAGAGAAAGCAATTGAGGATTTTTTCCAAGTCTGATGACTGAATGAACGAAGAGCCTGCCTTTCTCACTAAAAGAGCTTATCCTTACATTCTGGTTTCTGAGCTGAAAGAGATGCAGCAGCACTTCAGATACTGATTTGCTATGTGACCTTTAATCTCTCCATGCCTCAGTTTCCTCAACTGTAAAATGGGGATAATTATAGCAGCTACTTCTAAATTTGTTGTAGGATCAAATGCCATAATACTTAGAAAGTGCTTAGCACAGTGCCTGACACATGGTAATCACTTAATAAAGGCTTGTTGCCTTCCTTTCTTCCTTCTTTGTATCCATCATCTTATGGGGAAATTATAGCATCTTACCTGAGGATTTCAACTGATTAGATGGTAGCAATAGGAACAGACAAGCAAGAAGACAGAAAGGCAGCAATAGAGCCACTATTTCCATAGAGAAAGACTTAAATTACAACTCTACACGTTCCCTAGTCACTTCTGTTCTCAACATGTGTACCTCTTCATGTGTGCATTGTTGACACATATTCTCTATGTGTACATCCTTCCAGGTAAGTTCCCTACGTTAAAAGCTCAGAAAAGAAAATTCTCATCACCAAAGTCCTTGAAACTGTCAAATGGCCCCAAATCAAAACCAAATATGGTTTTATCAGTGGAAATGACATTAAAGAAAATGCATCATTATGTCTTGCCACCCTCTAACGACCATGGGACCATTCTACATGACTTACAGCTGACACTTCCTTTATGTGTTATCTTCACTCTTATAATGTGAGCTCCTTGAGAATAGGGTCTGTCTTGCTTTTCAACCTGTATTCCCAATATTTAGCACAGAACATAGCTAACATTCAATAAATATTACTTCATTCATTCATATAGTCATTCCTTGTATCCTCTGACTCAACCACAAAAGTATATACATTGATAGCATTTCACGAGCTATGATTCTGAGTGAATGTAGATATGCAAAACACCTTGTAACTAAGGCGACTTTTGCTGGGGGGGGGAGGGGTCCCATGAGTGAGACAAAGGTATGCCAGGTACTATATATTCTTTTACCAGGTGAAGAATTTGAGGGCAAATATAAGGGAAAAGTGCAACTGGAAAAGGAGAAGAAAGAAGAAATAGTACAAAAGAAAAGAAAATAAGTGAAAGGAAAATAAAAAGTGCAACTGGAAAAGGAGAAGAAAGAAGAAACATAAAAAGAAAGCAGAAAATAAGTAAAAGGAGAATAAAATAAAAAAGTAGAAGCAAGATTTTTAAAAGAACAAAAGGTCCAGGTGCAAGAGGAAGAAGAAAAGGAAAAGTTATGCTTCTTAGCTATTTGAATTCATGCCTTAAAAATGTCTTTCTTGCCCTTTTTTTCTTTTCTTCCTCCTCCTAATCTTACAACTGTAGGTTTATGGTTCAGAGGCAGCAGATGAGAAGGATCCAAGGTGCTGGGAGAATTGTAATCAGCGGGCACCAGATGAGGTTAAAGGTTGTTGGCAGGGAACCAAGATGGTTTCTGGCACCAAGAACAGTAAGCGTATAGGGATGCTGAATCACTCAGCCCAGATATGTTTGGCCTCACGATTAGGTTAATGAAAACAAATCTAATAATGCTAATGAAATGACCCACAGTAATAAACACAGCTCTCCAAGTTAGCAGTAATTTTCAAGAAGATCAAATGAGATGGAGCCATGTCTCTTTTGACCCATGAAGGTAGTTAGAAGTGTTGTTCTAAAAGAGGAAAAAAGAACTAAGAAAACATATTCCATTTGAATATTCAAAATATAACAGCCAAGAAAATAAAAAGCAACACACATGCCCAGAGCATGAGAAAAATCAGGCAGCATAGTAAATGGAAACCTGGCAGTGAATCCAATGAGAAATGATATCCCCTCTGCCTCTTTTTTCTGTTCTCTTCTAATTGAGTTTTCCTGAAACTTCCTTGGTGGGGAGTACTTGCTCAGGTGTATTAAATGTGCGTGTATGTATTCATATATGTATATGTATATGTGTATATACACACACATACACACAAATGAATTTTTTTGCAAAAAAAAAAAACACTGGACTAAGAATCAGGAATGGCAGGCTCTAGTGCAAAGCTCCAGTGCTAACTAGCTGTTAAATTTGTGAAAGTTACTTATCCTCCCTAAGACTCAGTTTCCCACCTATAAAATTAGAATAATAACAATTATGCCACCTACTTCTTAAGATCATAGTGAAACTTAAAAGATAACTGGTATAAAAATATATTAGGAAAAAAGTATTCTATACACACATAAGGAATTAGCACTAAATAATTGTTTTCTTTTTTTATTATATTTTTTATTTTAGATAAATATGAAAACTTAAATGCATAATAAGAAAAGAAAAAGAAACATTGAGATGCAGGGGCAGGCCAGGAAGGCATGGCCGGCAGAGGCAGGCCCGGAAGGGGCCTGATCATTTCGGAGGGCAAGTCTTCCCACCAACCACAAGGTCCACTACCAGGCCTATCACCAAAGGGCTGGGACTGGAAAGAGCAAGGTAAGAAGCAAATACAGGGGCCCCTGTCCTGGACAGCAAACACTCCTGGGGCTATCACTTCATAGCCCAGAAATTTTTTTTAAAAGCCCCTTTCAGGACTTCCAAAGGCTAGGATCCTAGACAGAGTGAACCTCGCTTGCTCCAAACCCCCCCTCTGACCCTGAAAACATAGTAACTCTTGTCCCAGGGCAAAACCCTCTACAGTAAAAGCTTGGGATCCTAGAGGAAGGGTGTGGCTAGGACCCTGCTTCAAAATGGGTAGAAAGCAGACTACAAAGACAAAGATCTGGAATCCTACTACCCTCAGAGGGAGGAACCAACCTCAGAGGGAGACAATGTGGACTCCACACCCAAAGCTGAAACTTCAACAGGGAATGGGTCCCAAGCACAGAAGGCTCTCCTAGATGAGATCAAAAGGAACTTTGAAAACAAAATGAGAGTGATAGAAGACAAAATGAATAATTCTCTCAAAATGAAAATAGCAGAATCAGAAAAACATTATAATGAAGAAAACATCTCTCTAAAAAGAAAAGTGTATGATATGGAAAAGGAGCTCCAAAAATTAACCAAGGAAAATGATTTTCTAAAAACTAGAATTAACCAAATGGAAACAAATAACTCTATGAGGAACCAAGAATTAGTCAAGCAAAACAACAAGAATGAAAAATTAGAAAAAGAGGTAAAATATCTCAGAGAAAAAATAACTGACCTGGAAAACAGATCCAGGAGAGATAATCTGAGAATCATGGGCCTACCAGAAAATTGTGATGAAAAAATGAGCCTGAACAACATTCTCCAAGAGCTCATTAAGGAAAACTGCCCTGAGATACTAGAACCTGAGGGGAAAATAGAAATCGAGAGAATCCACCGGACACCTGCTGAAAGAGATCCCAAACTGAAAAGTTCTCAAAATGTTGTGGCCAAACTCCAGAACTACCAGATAAAAGAGAAAATACTTCAAGAGGCCAGAAAGAAACAACTCAAATATTGAGAGTCCACAGTGAGGATTGCACAGGATTTGGCAGCCTCTACACTGAAAGATCGGAGACAGTGGAATACAATTTTCCGGAAGGCAAAAGAGCTCGGGTTACAACCAAGGATCACATACCCAGCAAGACTGAGCATATTCTTCCAGGCAAAGAAATGGTCATTCAATGATATAACAGAGTTCCAGACCTTCTTGATAAAAAAGCCAGAACTCAATGGAAAATTCAACCTCCAATTACGAGATACAACAGTGACTTAGAAAGGTAAACAAGGAGAACACACACACACCCTGCTATTTGATAAGAGCAAACTGGTTATGACTATAAAATACACAAAATGACAATTTTAAAAAAATCTTAGTAAGGGCTACAAAGGGACTGCAATGGAAGAAAGGGAATGGTTGAAGTGGAAAAGGGTAAATTATGCCACACATAGAGGCATAAAAACTGTATAGCACAGGAAAAAAAGGGAGGGAGTTGGGAAGCATATAAGCTTTTCCCTCATTGGTTCTGGTACAAGGAGGGAATAACAACCAGTTAAGCACAGGACTCTATGGAGAAGAAACGCAAAAAGTATCATTTTTAGAGGGAAAGAGGGGAGGGAGAGGAGCTTCGCATGAGATTTGTTCCTGTCACTCTTGATGCAAAGAAGAAATAGCATACTTCATTAAGTATAAAAATATCCTACAGGCAGTAGAAGGGGGAAAGGGTTACAAAAGGGGGGTGGGAGTGGTTTGAAGGGAGGGAAGTAGTAAGGGGAAAGGGGAGGAAAAGGGAGGGGGGCTGAAAAGGGAACACTGAGGGAGGCAGTGGTCAAAAGGAAAACTATTAAGGGGGGGGAAGGGAGAAGGGAGGGAAAATATGAACATTAACAGGGGCAGGAATAGGATGGAGGGAAAGAAACAGATAACAATCATAACTGTAAATGTGAATGGAATGAACTCTCCCATAAAACGGAGATGGATAGCAGAATGGATTAGAAATCATAATCCTACAATATGCTATTTACAAGAAACACATCTGAAACAGAGGGATACACACAAGGTAAAGGGAAAAGGTTGGAATAAAATATATCATGCCTCAGCTAAAGTAAAAAAAGCAGGGGTAGCAATCCTTATCTCAGATAAAGCAAAAGCAAAAATTGACCTAATTAAAAGAGATAAAGAAGGAAACTATATCCTGTTAAAAGTCACCATCGAGAATGAAGCAATATCATTACTTAACATATATGCACCAAGTGGCGTAGCATCCAAATTCCTAGAGGAGAAGGTAAAGGAATTAGAAGAAGAAATAGATAGCAAAACTATACTAGTGGGAGACCTTAATCTCCCCCTCTCTGAACTTGATAAACTCAACCTCAAAATAAAGAAGAAAGAAGTTAAGGATGTGAACAGGATTTTAGAGAGGATAGGTGTGATAGATCTCTGGAGAAAACTGAATGGGGATAAAAAGGAATATACTTTCTTCTCGGCGGTTCATGGCACATACTCAAAAATTGACCATGTTCTAGGGCATAAAAACCTCACAATTCTATGCAGTAAGGCAGAAATATTAAATGCATCCTTCTCAGATCATGATGCAATAAAAATTATATGCAATAAAGGGCCAGGGAAAGACAGACTAAAAACTAATTGGAAATTAAACAATTTAATCCTACAGAATGAGTGGGTCAAACAAGAAATTATAGAAACAATCAGTAATTTCATTCAAAAGAATGATAATAATGAGACAGCATACCAAAATCTGTGGGATGCATTAAAGGCAGTTCTCAGTCAATGACTATAGTAATCTATTGTTTGATAAACCTCCAGACCCTGGTTTTGGGGATAAGAACTCACTATTTGACAAAAACTGCTGGGAAAACTGGAATATAGTATGGCAGAAACTGGGCATAGACCATTATCTAACACCATATACCAAAATCAAGTCTAAATGGGTGCATGATCTAGGTATAAAGGTTGATACTGTAAGCAGTCTCCTAAAACAAGGAATAGTTTACCTATCAGACTTGTGGAGAGGGAAAGACTGTATGACTAAACAAGAATTAGAGAACATTATAAAATGTAAAATGGATAATTTTGACTACATGAAATTGAAAAGTTTCTGTACAAACAAAGCCAATGTAACCAAGATTAAGAGGGAGATGGGAAATTGGGAAAGGATCGTTACAACCTATGTCTCTGACAAAGGACTCATCTCTAAAATATACAGAGAATTGAGTCAAATTTATAAGAATACAAGTCATTCCCCAATTTATAAATGGTCAAAGGATATGAACAGGCAGTTTTCAGAGAAAGAAATTAAAGCTATCTATAAGCACTGAAGAAATGCTCTAATTCACTATTGATTAGAGAAATGCAAGTCAAAACAACTCTGAGGTACCACATCTCACCAGTCAGATTGGCTAAGATGACAAAACAGGAAAATGACAAATGCTGGAGAGGATGTGGGCAAATTGGAACACTAATGCATTGCTGGTGGAGTTGTGAACTGATCCAGCCTTTCTGGAGATAAATCTGGAATTATGCCCAAAGGGCTATAAATACTTTCATACCCTTTGATCCAGCAATACCACTCCTAGGGTTATATCCCAAAGAGATCATAGAAATGAGAGAAAGACCCATATGTACAAAAATGTTTATAGCAGCTCTTTTTGTGGTAGCAAAGAATTGGAAATTAAGGGGGTGCCCATCAATTGGGGAATAGCTGAACAAGTTGTGGTTTATGCATGTTATGGAATACTATTGTGCCATAAGAAATGAGGAGCAGACGGTCTTCATATTTACCTGGAGAGGCTTAAAAGAACTGATGCTGAGTGAGAAGAGTAGAACCAGGAGAAATTTGTACACAATTACAGACACAACGTATTGTGATGACCAACTTTGATAGACTGGACTCTTCTCAGCAATGCAGTGATATAAGTCAATCCCAAAAGACTCATGATGGAGAGAAATATGTACATCCAGAGAAAGAACTAAGTTTATATCCAGGTGGAAGCAAAATACCTGATCTTTTTCCTTCTCTTATTTGGTTTTATGTCCTCTTTACCATTTTTCATTCCAGCTGGTACAATACATCCTTATAACCTAACTAATGTATAATGTGAAAGTATTTACATATCCTATACTTGACTTTAAGCCGCCATGGGGGGGAGGGGAGGGAGGGGGACAAAATGTGAAACTCAAGGAATTGTGGAATTGAATCCTGTAAACTAAAAGGAAACAAACAAATTAATAAAAAAAATTCTAAAAAAAAGATAAAGAAACATTATAAACTTAATATTAAACTTAAATATAAAAGAAAAAAGCATTCATATATGCACACACACACATATATATATATACATGTGTGTATGAAAATTGTGAAGATCTTCGGGGTGAATAGTCAGCAACAACTATTTGCAGTGGTCAAAATGAAACATTGCATCAATCAATCAACAATCATTTATTAAAAGTACCTACTATGAGCCAGATACTGGATACCAACACAAAAATAAGAGTCCTTACCCCCAACAGAGATTATATTCTACATATTTCTGGTCCTTAATCCTGCCAAATGGCTTAACAGCACAAGCAGAATGACACTAAAATAATGACACTAAAAACATCTGCCTTATTGCTATACCCTAAGACTCCTGGACCTTTCCATCAGCCCTGGAGCTGAACCCTTCTTTCTATTCAGGCTATCTTCCCTTACTGGAATGTGAGTTCCTTAAGAGGTGGGATGTCTTACTTTTTTATTTGTGTTTTCAGTGCTTAGCACAGTGTTTGATATATAGTGTACATCTAATAAATGTTTTGATACAACACAATTCACAGATGTAAATACACACACACATATGAAGATTCCATGGTTCAGCCAGTGTAACTGATTTGAAAAATGTAATTACACAGATTTGATTATGGCCAAAAACATGTTTTTCAATCAACCAAAAGCATTTGTTAAAAGCTTACTGCTGTTACTTGACCCAAGTGCCCTCCAAAAAGCAAAAAAAAAAAAAAAATCCTTACTGCTCCATGCTTCAGGCACTGTGCTAGGTTTTAGGGATGCAAAGACAAAAATAAAACCATCCCTGCCCTCAATGAGTTTGTATTCTATCAATAGAGATGACATGTACAAATATAAGCATATGCAAATATATGCAAAATTAATATGATCATTTGGGGAGGGTTGATACTAGCAGCTGAGAAGGTCAGGAAAGGTTTCATATAGAAGATGTTGTTTGTTATAGGTCAAAAATTCTGTATCTTAATCACCAACTACCGTGTTTCCCCGATAATAAGACACTGTCTTATTATTTTTTTGGACAGAAAAACACCAGAGGGCTTATTTTCAGGGGAGGGCTTATTTTAATGAACATTGACAGCAATTTTAATAAACAGGTAAATCTGAACAAAAAAAATGTACCTTTATTCAATAAGCAAATCACTGGGGAAGAACAGGATGATGCACTCACTGCTGCAGCTCTGATTGGATGCAGCTCGGAGCATGGCGTGCCTTTCACAGGGTGGGGGGACGGTGCATACAGAGGGTACTGTAATGTAGCGTGTAGTGCAGGGGATCACCTTCACTACAGTAGCAATCTCAATAGGGCTTATTTTCGGGGGAGGGCTTATTTTAGAGGAATCTTACACAGTAAGGGGAAGGCTTATTTTCGGGATAGGTCTTATTATCGGGGAAACACGGTACCTACGAGTAAACTATCTCCAATCATTACTTCCTATTCCCTCAGCCCCATCTTCTCCAACTCTGCCATTCTCTTTCATGTGCTCTTTAGAATTCCCATTCCATAATGAACAAATTTCCCTTAATTCTGTATTTCTTCCTCTTATACTCCTTCTACTTACATGGTGTCACTAAGACTTGTTTTCCCCAGGTGACGCTACGTCCCTGGCCGCTCACTCAATCCCTAGCTGTACCTTTTCTCAAATCCCATGATACATTGATCCTAGAGAAGAATCAGAACACATCTTGCCCCTTCCCAGACTCCCTCTTTGCCACAATCACTCAACAATCTGTCCTCTTTTGAAGTTCACCTTATTAAAATTTTCTCCCTTACAGATCATGATGGCTGTTGTCTATCCGCCCACAGGGGAATTCTCCTCCTTTCTCAAAAAGTCTGGCACCTAGCTCACAGACTTCTTCTCCTTCCCAGGTTCTGCCCTTAGAGACCTCAATATTTATGTTGATGACCCCTCAAATAACCTCATCTTATAGTTCCTCAGTCTTCTCAACTCCCATGACCTACTTCTCCACTCCACCTTAGCCACCTTGGAGGGATTGTCATGTCCTAGATCTCACCATCACCCACTATTTTTTTAATAAAAAAAATTCTGTCATTTCTTTATCTGATCACAGCCTCCAATGATTCTTGTACTAAACTTAATCTTGACCTTCATCACAGTCTGTAACCCTTCCACCCTTCGATACTTTGTCAAGCTATTAACCCTGCTCTGGCCTCATTTTCCTCCCTTCCCAATCTCATGGTTAACCAATTCATCTCCATACTGTCATCTCCTCTCATAGCCCTTCTCCTAGGTCCTTTTGCCTTACCTGCTTGTTGTTCTTGTTGTTCAGTCATTCAGTCGTATCTGATTCTTCATGACGACCCCTTGGACCCTTGCTTGTCAGTATTGTCCATGAGGTTTTCTTGGCAAAGATACTGGAGTGGTTCACCATTTCCTTCTCCAGTGGATTAAGGCAAACAGAGATTAAATGACTTTCCCAGGGTCACACAGCTAGCAAGTGTCTGAAGTCAGATTTAAACTCAGATCCTCCTGATTCTAGATGGAGTGCTCTATTCACTGATTATCTAGCTGCCTCCTAGCTCTTCCCTTTGCCTTGGCTTATCTATCCCTTGTCAAATCCTGGCTCCTCATTATGCCTGCCATCTAATTCCTCTGCTGCTGGAAGGCAGCTAGGTGACAGTGGATAGGACCCTGGATCTGGAGCCAGGAAGACATGAGTTCACCTCTGGCTTCAGACACTTACTAGTTGTGTGACCCTAGGCAAGTTCCTTAACTTCTCCCTACCTAAGTTTCCTCAGCTATAAAATTGGGATAAAAATAGCACTCCCATTTTTATAATGATAAAATAATATTTGTTATTTTAATTTTTACATATATAATTACATTATATATTATACAATATATATTTATATAATATATTCTATTATATAATATATTTATATAACAAATAATATATAATTATATATGTATATATTTCTAATTTATGTTATCTCACTCACCTGGGCCCTCACTATAGCAAGGCAATCCTTATATTTACCTTTAATTGATTTGCTATTCTTTATATCATTTCACATAATACAGATCATGCCTCCTAACTGCAGATTTTCCCTAAAGTTCTATCCTCAATCCTCTTCCATTCTCCTTCTATACACTCTCTCGATGGCATATCACCTCCCATGTGTTTAGTTATCACTCATCTTTATGTAGATGACTCACAGATCTATATAGTCTACACTCTAGTCTCTCCCCTGAGCTTCAATCCCACTGTGGCAATTAATTGTCTCTTCAACATTCCTTTTTTTTTTTTTTTGGAGGGGGGAAGGCAAGGCAATTGGGCTTCAGTGACTTGCCCAAGGTCACACAGCTGGTAAAGTGTCAAGTGTTTGAGGTCAGATTTGAACTCAGGTCCTCCTGACTTCAGGGCCAGTGCTCTATTTATAACATTCCAAAGTAGATATCAGAGAGGCATCTTAAACTCAACACATTCAAAACAAAACTAGTTATTCTGCCCCTTTCCCCAAACCCACCTCTCTTCCAATCTTCCCAATTTCTGTTCAAAGTACTACTATTCTTCAGGTGTCCCAGGTTCTTAACCTCAACATTATCCTTGACTCCTTATTTTCCTTCACCCAGTAATATCCAATCACTTGCCGAACCTTGTCATTTCCATCTCCTATCTCTTACTTTGAGTAAGTTGACTCTTTCTGTCTATTCACAGAGTTATCACCTCAGTCTGAGCTAGCCTGAACTTTTCCTGAGCTCTCATCACCTCTGGCCTAGACTATTAAAATGGCCTCCTAACTGGGTTCTGTGACTCAGATCTCTCCTCAATTCTACCCATCCTCCACACAACTGCCAAATTGATTTTCCTTAGGTCTAATTCTAATCATGACATTCTCCTATTCAATAAACTCTCGGGATTGCTTATTGCCTTTATGAGAAAACAGAAACTCTTTTCTTTGGCTTTCAAAGCCCTTCACAACCTGTCTCCAATCTAACTTTTCAGCTGTTATGCATTACTCCCCTCCTTACACTACAGTCCAGCCAGAATGGCCTTATCTAAGTTCTTCATACAGCACTCTGACTCCTGCACTAGCCACCCCTATGCCTGGAATGCACTTCCTTCCACACCTACATCCCATAAAATCTCTTTCTTCCTTCAAGATGAAACTTAAGCAAAACCTTCTTTACACAAAGCCTTTCCTGATCTCCCCAATTGCTAGTGCCCTCCCTTACTAACTACGTTGTTTTTGTTTTGATTTATTCTGTATTCTGTATATACATATGTCTGTATACATATATGTGTATTCATGAAAATACACATACATGTATACATGGTGTCTCCTTCAATATAATATAAAATCCTGGAGAGTAGGGATTGTTTCTTTTTTTATGTTTGCATTTAAAAAATTTTTGGATCCCAAATACCTTGCAAGGCACCTGTCTTATGGTAGTATGGTAATAAATGCTTGTTGATAATGATTTAAGAAAAAAAGGATTCTAAGAAGCAAATGTGAAGAAGTAATGAATTCGAGATAGGAGGATTTATTAGTCTGGGTGTTATCATCAGGATGATGGGAAAAGGGAGTAGGGAGCCTAAAATACAATCTCCACACATGGGTAAATGTCTGATCACATGTGTCAAGTCATAGTTGAGAGGCTGGCAGAGAAAGATGGCATGAACATGAGTAAGAAACTACTTATGAAAAAGTGGAATTTTGTTTGGGCTAGAAGAATGGGACTTGAAGGAGCATTCCTGGGCAAGAAAAAATGAAGAAGTATGTTCAGAAGAGCTAGAAACGGGAGAGATAGGGTGGGAGGTAGAGATTACAGTGGAAAAGTGGGTGTGACTGAAACATGTTCAAGCCAAAGAAATTACGAGAGTGCACGAATGATTGGCTGGAGACAAAACTGACAAAGGCAAGTGTGAAGATGGACTCCCAGTGGTGAAAAAGATCCTCCGACCAATCAATGATGCTTGATGTATGAGGGGAAGAGTAGATGTGGCTATTCTAAGGAAACCATATACAAGCAAAAACAAAGCCATCTATTTTAAATGAAAATGAAACAGTCATGACAAGGGAAAGCCAAATATTTGTAAAATGGCTTAAACAAAGAGAAGTAAACATAAGGAATATTATTGGCACTGTGCTATTGTGCTTCTTCCCAATAACTATGATGTTTCTCATAACTTATATAAAGAGAGAGTCCCTCCTCCACCTGACCCCTTCCTTCTAACCCCAAATCAATCTGTGGCAGTTTTTAACTTGATAGCAGGAAAAGATTATTTCCAAAAACGATCCCAATGGACTAAGGGGAAGAAGGTCTAATCACGGACTGGCTGAATGTATAATGCTGCTGTCACCCATAGTTCCATATTGTCACACTGGAAAATGTCCAGCCAGGATCCCTATAGAATGGAGAACTTATTCCCTTATCAAGCCCAGGGCAGACATTTGTCTTTGTTTTCCTCTTCCAGCTCGGCCTAGCAACCCAGACTGCAGCTCCTTAGTATTCAGGGCCTGTGTTTCTGCCTTACAACTTTTCTCCCTTCCCTTCCCGATGCTCAGAACAGCCTCTGCCCTTCCCCCATTTTGCAATGTCTCATACCCCATGACCCCACACCCTCACCACAAGTAAATTTTTTTTTTTTTAAGCAATCGGAGTTAAGTAACTTGCTCAAGGTTACACAGCCAGTTATTTCTGGGTGTGGTGCTAAGTATCTGCGCCGGGATTTGATCCCCCAGGTCATCCCGACACTGGAGCCAGTGCTCTTACTTTGCTGAGCCACCTGGCTGCCCCATAATTTTTTTTTTTTAACAAGCATTACGTGGCGATGGATTAACACAATGAGGAAATGCTACATAGCGTCCCATAAACGAAATAAGAGGAGTATCTAATGCCTGTTAGAGGAGATGGCATTTTAATTAGCCCACTGGAGCTTCTTGCCTTCTATTTGTCCTCACCCTTCCACCTTTAATCCTTCCCCACCCCCACGACCATGGAAGCTCACCATCATCTAAATATCAAGTCCGTAAGGTCTTTTTCTGATCGCTTTCTCTACGTTTGTGTGACCCCCAGAACACAGGTTGATTGGAAAGGTCCCTCTCCTGGATAACAACAATTCAATGTACCTTGACATTTTAATAGCCTGCCGTCCTGGTGAACACAATCGAGCAGAGCAGTGAAGCAAAAATCATTAGGTAAGCAAGATAATCTAAACAGAATCAGCCCCGCCCTTCATTCCAGCATCTGGGGGCAGGTTACACAGCTGGGGCAGGCTGCACAGCTGGGGTACTTCTCCCCCTTGCCTATAAGAACATACATGTTTATGTGCATGTATGGTGCACGCACAAGCTTCGTTATGACGTGGCTCAATATTACAAGGGTCGGAATAAACTGTGAATTAAATCAAACCCCCAAACATACCAACTATGGACAAAAAAAATGTGTAATATAAGGTAGCCTATAATACCATAGGCTTGTTTCCCAACACTAACCCTAACAAGAGGTACCCATATGTATATGCATATGGCTATAGATGAATAAAACATATTTATATATGACATATTTAAAATGCTTTGCAAACCTTAAAACACAATGTAAACGTTAGCTGCTATTACACACACCATTGTTATATGTGCATATAGGTATGCTTATATATAAAACCAATAATATAAGCATGCATAAGAGTTTATAAGCTTGTCATGTCTCCAAGACTTCATAAAGTCCGTGAATGCCTTTATACATACATATAAATGTTTCTCTGCTTATGGGCACGTACACACACACATACTTTGACTGTAAAGAAATGAACTCATTTTTTTAAACAGTCTTAAGAACATATCAATCCAAATGAATGTTGCTCCATTCAGAGAGGTCACCTTACTTGCCTATGCCTCCATTCCTATGATGATTAAACTATTTATAGGAGTCTTCTTTGGGAATGGCCTTCAGAGTCAGTTTATCAGCCATATAAGAAAATTATTATCATGACTTTATGGTCATTCTGTGTGTGTGTGTGCATGTGTGTGGCACATACGCACCTGAGCTCATGACTTGATATAATAGATAATTAGCCTTAAAGCCAGGAAGAGCTGGGTTCGAATCTCAACTCAGGTATATACTTTCTGTATGACCCTAAACAAGTTATTTAACCTCTCAGTGCTCTTTAAGACTATAAGTTGCAAACAAGGTACCAAAGTGCATTAGTAGAGAGAGTTTCTTCCCCCTGGCCTGAGTTTCTATACCAATGAAATAAGAGGTCCAGTCCCTTATCTTGTCATATGCATATACATATGGGTGCATGTACAATACACATATATACATATATACAATTCATATACACATGTGTGCACCTACACACACACTCCTTTCTTGAGTAGGAAGGGACATCAAGATGCATACAGGCCAAAAGATGACAAAAAATATCTTCCAATAGAATGTCAATCTTTTTTCTCCCCATCCTGTCCACATCTCCCTTCCTTTCTCCCTCCCTTTCACACCAATTCACCAGCACAGATCATTTCCCTAGGAGTGAGATGCTGACTTGGCAAGCCATTCACTTTATGAATATGACCCTCAGAGGGGAGAGCCCCTCTCACAAGCCCCCGAACTATGTTATCACCATTATTAAGGAGCTTAAAGAGGAGCTGGGAAGAAGAGACACCATTGGAATTGCAGCCTGATTGTGATTGATGTGTTCCTATTAGCGCCTCACTGTTATCTCTCTGGATGGCAAGAACAGCCAGTGGCTTGTAACACAACAGATTACCTGAGTTCTCAGCCTTAGATGGATGTTTAAATAAAATATAGTCCCTTTTAGCAAGAGGCTCATTTTCTCCACCGGGCTCCCAGACTATTTCATGTCAGCTCTGATTCGCTGCGACTCTCCTCAGTAAACATGTCTTATCATTAATAATTCTTTACAAGCACAATCTCAAGGAGTCTTCTCTCTCTCTCTCTCTCTCTCTCTCTCTCTCTCTCTCTCTCTCTCTCTCTCGCCCTCTCTCTCTCTCTCTCTCTCTCTCTCTCTCCCTCTCTGCCCTCCTCTCCCTCCGTCCCTCCTTCTCTTCTTTTCTCCTTCCCCTCACCCTTTTCTTGGCAGTTGAACTCAGACTCATCACGCTCCCATTTGGGTTCCAAGGTGCTTCTCTCTGGATTTTCACCTGCCTTGCCAAAAATGATTGATTACCCTGGGCCGACTGGGTGTCCGGCAATACCCAACAAATGACTTTGGCCCCTAGCAGCAGGCCTTGGCCAGATAGAAATCAATATTTCACCATTAAAATCTATCAAAGAAGAGTTAAGGCACCATCTGTCCCTGCCGCCTCTCTATGGTGTGTGAACATTAAATCCGACACTTGTACTACATGAGTAATCAATATATAGTGGTTCACAGATCATTTGTGGTCCCCTTTTAGCAGTGATGGATGTCTGGAATAGTTGTGATTCATTTTGTCAGACCATTAAACAAGATTCTGTCCAGTTCCTTCCTGATTTCATTTAGAGGATCATTCTTCACAGTTCATAAGAGGGAAACGGTTTTTACCAATCTGCTTCTATTTCAATAAGTCACTTTATAGAGATTGTGTGTCCTCCAGACTGTAAAAATTCCGGAGAGATAGTACAAACAGACCTCTAAAACTATTCACTGCATGACATATGCATAAAGTGTGAAGAGCGGAATGTAAATATGTTTACCTCTTTATCTGCAAATGTTGGTTTTAACCCCTTCCTAGCCAGGTAGGCAAGCAGCAGAGCACTCCAGGAATGTGGAAATGCCAAAGCAG
Organism: Petaurus breviceps papuanus; assembly: GCF_028583685.1. Taxonomy (NCBI): domain Eukaryota; kingdom Metazoa; phylum Chordata; class Mammalia; order Diprotodontia; family Petauridae; genus Petaurus; species Petaurus breviceps. The sequence goes on from NW_027187336.1 coordinate 2,171,463, forward strand.
GAGGATGATGAAGGTTAGCAAATATAAGACTGATTGAAATAGTCAGAGAGAGAACAATTCCTCCCACCCCCCTGACTCCCACCTCCAAATTCCTTGGTGGTGGTGTTAGAAGTGAAAAGGAAAGATTTTTTTTCAAAGGTTGGTAACATAGACTATTTTTTTGGAGCAGGGGAAGGGATGGCAATAATCTGCCATGTATAAAAAGCAATGAATTTGGAGATAGAGGAACTGAGTTCAAATCCCATCTATGTGATTTATTACCTATGTAACCTGAACCTCTCTTCATCTCAGTTCCCTAATCTGTAAAATGAGAGGATTAGACTAAATGATCTCCAAGGTAAAGTCCCTTTTAACTCTAAATCCTATGACCTTATTCCGCCTCATCGAAAACTACTACTAAATGCCTCATTTCACTTGGCACCATACAAAATGAGTTAAAAAGACACATAGTTCCTGCCCTCAAGGACATGGATATGGAGAGACACAAAGTAACACAGAAAATCATTGAACAAGGAGACCTGGCTTAAATAATGAATTAGGACCAAATCTTGTGGATTATTCATTTTGCAGGTTATATAGATGATTTTACCTGATATTCTCCCAAACCGCTTTCTTTTCTCACCAAACCACTCTGTGCTTAGAAAATTAAAACTCCTTTTAATATTAGCACAAATATATCATAATTGATAAGGTAACTCTGAAGAATGGTTTAAAATGCAATTTAAATTTTAAAATAACTGTTTTTTTTTTCAAGGAATTACTTGCTTTGGGGATTATCAATGCCACTCTCCCTTCTATTACTATGAATTAACAAAAATTTACTGTAATGACAAAAATTAACCTTAAATCCCAGAACCTTTTAGAGCTGTCAGGGACCTTTGACATCATGCTAGCCCAACTTCCTTATTTTATAGATGAAGAAATTGAGGCCCATGGAGGACATATGGTTCATCAGTGCCAGTGATGGGACTCAAATCTTTATATTCTCTCAAATTCCAACCTGTTCTACCAGATAATTTTAAATAAAAGCACTCTTCATCTGCTTACAATGACCATAAAGACATTTGGGGTGTGGGATTTCATTCCTACTTTTCAAGTTGGCATACAAAACTTCAAACAGACTAAAGAGTCCCGTGACTTGGAATGTGCTGTTAAAAGAATCTTCAGTTTCTTTACCTCTACTCCAAGGCACTAGCCACAAGAATATTCTTCCTTGAAATACCCTTAAGATAAAATCTGAGGGCAGCTAGGTGGTACAGTGGATAGAAAACCTGGCCTGGAATCAGGAGGACCTGGGTTCAAAGCTGGCCTCAGGCATTTACTAGCTGTGTGACCCTGGTCAAGTCACTTAAGTAACACCCATTGCCAGGAAGGAAGAAAGGAAGGAAGGAAGGAAGGAAGGAAGGAAGGAAGGAAGGAAGGAAGGAAGGAAGGAAGGAAGGAAGGAAGGAAGGAATAAAGAGACTCAGAACCTAAATATAACAATGCAAATGGCAACAACAGAAAACCTGAATGCCGTGTAATTACAATGACCACTCTTGGTCTTCAAAAAGAGTGGAGAAAAAGTTTCTCTCCTTCTTTACATAGATAGTAGGCTGTGGGTATGGAACATTGTATAATCCTGTCAAACCCAGTTGGCCAGTCAGTTGGTTTTGAACATTTTTCCCCTCTTCCTTTTCTTTTATTCTTCGTTTCAAAAGATGGTTTGCCATGCAAGGGAGGGATATATGCAGAAATTAAGGTGATATCAATAAAACATTAATATTTTTTAAATGAAAAGAAAAATATTAGAACCTAAGGTAACCATGACATAAGATTTACAGTTTACAAAGTACATTCAATTCTGATAGCCCTCTGATTACAGGGTAGTTCAAAAGTCTTTGTGTAGTTTTCAATTTTTAATGGCTTAGACTATAAGTAAAGACTTTTAGAATACCCTTTATATTATTATTATTGCATTATTAAACATTTCAAATATTATATCCTATTTTACAGATAATAAACTGAAGTTGAGAGATTTAATGAATCCAATTGAAAATCTCACCTCTTAGAGATTCCCTTTATCCCCCTTAATGCTAGTTTCTTCCTTCTATTGATTATCCTCAATTTATTATGTCTCTATGTTGTTGGTTCATAGTTGTTTGCCTGTTGTCTCCCCCATTAGACTGTGAACTACTTGGGGGAAGAGAATGTCTTTTGCCTTTTATCCCCAATATTTAGCACAGTGCTGGGCACATTAAGAACTGTTAATAAATGTTTGTTGTTGACTTGGAACAATATGTTGGTATGTTGAAGGAAGGCACGGATGTCCTTCATGATATCAGAATACAACACATGCTTTAATCCTAGCCACCATGAATAAACTATTATGAGTTCTGTCATATAATAATAATATATATATTGCCAGAATTGTAGAAATAAAGCAATGGAAGGAACATCAGATAAGGATTTGAATCCCAGCCCTGGGAGCAAGTTACTTCACTTTAATTTCCTCACTAATAAAATGAGTGGGTTGAGTTAAGGTCCCTTTCAGCTAAAAATATCTATGAATCAGTCTTGGAATTATAGTAGATAGAGTACTGGACATAAAGTCAGAAGGACCTAGAGTCAAATCTGACCTCAGACTCTTACTAGCTGTGTGACCCTGGACAAGTCACTTAATAACTATCTGTCTCCATTTCCTCAGCTATAAAATGGGAATGATAATAGCACCAACCTTCCACTGTTGTGAGGATAAATGGATATTTGTAAAGTGCTTAGTACAGTGCCTGACACATGGTAGGCATTTGATAAATACATTCTCCTACCTAATGTGGAGCAGCTAGATGACTCAATGGATAGAGTGTCCAGTCTGGAGTCAGAAAGACCTGAATTCAAATACAGTCTCAGATATTTACTAGCTGAGTGACCCTGGGCAAGTCACTTTACCCTGTTTGCCTCAGTTCCTCATCTGTAAAATGAGCTGAAGAAAGAAATGGCAAAACACTCCAGTATCTTTGCCAAGAAAACCTCAAACAGGGTCACAGAGTCAAATACGACTGAACAACGTAAAGTAGAAATCCCATCCACTTCATACCTACTTAACAATTCCCTGGGATGGGGCAGTCACTATTCTGAGGAGCTCACCTCATTTGGGACAACTCTAATAGCAAGTTCTTCCTTTTTCTGACCCAAAATCTGCTTGCACTGACTTCTCTCCTAGTAATGTTTCCCACCCGCACCACCTCTTGGAGCAATAAGTTCCAATCTGTTAACTACCAGTAATGAAAAGAAATCCACTTTAATTTGTCCTAAAACTACCTCCTTCAGCCTTTACGAGGGGAGAGGGACCTAGTATTCTAGGGCTTGGTGAGGGTGGGTTTGTACATGTTCTCCATCTTTAACCCTTTTATAGACTCTGATCATAACCCTATGCCTTCATATTTTCAGATGGAAGAATTCTAATTTTTTTTCCTCCTTCTTGATGGAGAAGCTCCTTAGATTCTGTGATCACTTTATCCTTCTCTAATCTCCTTTCCAGTCTCACTGTACTATGCTATTATTGAGGTATGATGACTAGAATTATACCTGGCCCTCCTGGTTTGGCTTATTATAATTAGATCCCCATTATCTACTAATCTATCCATCTCCCTACTATCTACCTTAAGAGCAGAATGCCAGCTTCTGAACAAAGAGTACATCAAAGGAAAGAACACCAGATCTGGAGCCAGATGACCTGGGTCTGAGCCCCCAGCTTGGCCACTTACTATCTAAGTTCCTTTGACTCTCTGAGCCTCATTTTCCTTCTCTGAAAAATGTGAATGACATATGCATTACCTTTCTTCCAGGACTGTTGTGAGAATCAAAGGAGATGATGTATATGAAAAAATAAAAGTGTACATTTTTACAAAAATCAAAGGCCATAAATGTTAGTTTATTCTTATTATATTAGTAACACTATTAATAATTGGGGCCTAATATTTTACTCTTATCAGTAAAGACAATCACCCCAGATGAAAGTGATTTCTCCTGATCAGTTCTTATAGTTCTGTCCTACTCATATAGATCATAGAATCATAAATTTAGAAATGGACCTCAGTCTAGTCTCCTCCCTTTACAGAGGAGGAAACTGAGGTCTGGAGGAGTTTGGAAACTCAGCCAAAGTGATAGAAGTAGGAAGTGGTAGGGATAAGATCTGAACCAAGGCCCTCAGTTTCCAAATCAACCTTTTCCCTAAACTCTCTTCAATGCATCACAACCCATCTTTTGTACACATTTCCCCCAACATGATTGCAAGTTCCCTGAGAATAGAGATCATATTTTACACATTTTTGTTCCTCTATAGTGCTTGGCACTGTGTTTTCCATATAGTAAGAACTCAATAATTACTCCAATAAATGGATAAATGACTCACATCTGGAAATAGTATGATTATTTAGGCCTGGTTTGTTCAACTCACAAAGACTATTAGCAGAGCTGTTCCGGGGTTTGAAGGAAGTTTTCTAATTCCTCAAGCAGCCAATCCCCTTGCTTCCCCTACCCCGAAATCTTTTCCAATTGGTTAATAGGGAGCTATGAGTAAAGACTGAATTCTCAAACAAAACACAAATTAGTTTCCTTCCTGAGATGGTCACCAGATATGTAACCCTGTGCAAGACACTTAACCTCTCTCAGGCTCAGTTTTTCATCTATAAAATGGGACTAATGATAGCATGCACTTCACAGGGTTGTAGTAAGGGTCAAATGAGATCATATATATGAAGCACTTTATAAAACTTAAGTTCTATGTAAATACTAACTTTTAGTCTTTCTGAAGAAACATAAGTAATTTATAAATCATACAGAACTAGAATTCTCATGGAAAGGTATTCATAGTCATAAACCTAATTTAAACCCTAATCATAGTCATAAACCCATTCTTTAAATGATGCTGAAAATAGGCTCTATATTGGGATTTCTTCTTCTTATATACTTAGGGCCACCAAAGATGGTGACCCAAAGCAGCTGCTGACACAACAGTTGTTGCCATCACTGATATCGCCAAACTTATTTCAAACCAGAACCAAGGTGTGTTCACATGTGCGCTGACCCAGGGTGCTGATACATGGGAGAGAGAATCATACCTACTGCTGCTCTTGAGAAGCTACTCCCCCACCCATCCTAGGGCTATGTCTCCCCTCTCATTGCCATGGTAACCTTCCATTGGGACTCACCTTTCCCTTTCAATGTGCCACTCTGCCTCCTCCTAAGAGTTAGGCTATTGGATAACATTGGCCATGCCGTGATACAATGGCCATATTTTCTAGAGATGTCTTGCCTCTCCTCTCTCTATAAAACTGTACCTGTGGAAAGCAATCCTCTGTGCTCCCCTCTACCAACTACATTTGTCCTGTTCAAAAAAAAATCCAAGTTAAGGCTCTGAGCTTGATGGTGTGCTCCAAATGGGAAATTAATATGTACCAGGGTCCAGATGTAGTAGTGCATTGGTCCATTCTACTTTGATTCAACAGTATTTAATTCCTCACAGATTATGTGCCCAGGTCTATATCAGCTGGTTTTTTAAACCTCCATCAGGCAAAGGGATGGTCATTTCTCTTTCAGCAATAGTGTTTCCATGCAAGATGATGACAATATGTATTATTTGTCTTCTCATCTATTTCCATCAGGGTTGATGATGTTTCTTGTCCCTCCAACCCTCCCCAGCCTCCCGTAGAGGCCTCTAGTCCATCCTCCTGCCTCTAAACAGACTATGTCACATACAGGATGGGGGCTCTAGTCTTGAAGACCTTGAGGAATTCCACATATCCATGACGCTCTATCCCAATGTCCAAAAACACTCCTGGGAAGTTATTGGTTACTAATGTATATAGTTCATACTATCACATCTGTATTTGAATTTTAAAAGGTCCCCCCACATATGTCTGCCTTTCTCCTCTCCAGTCCATCCTTCATATCACCTTCACATAATCCTCCTAGTACATGACTCTGATTATATTATCCCTCTATCCAAAATCTTCCAATAGTTCTATGTTTCCTATAAAATAATGTATAAACTACTTATCTTGTCACTCAAAGCCATATGCATCCTTACTCCAAAACTTTCCATTTTTATCTAATACAATATCCCTTCATATACCCTATGTTCCAGGCTGGCTACATTTTTTTACTGTCCACTTCTCATCCTGTCCTCTAAGGCCTATATTCCATGGTTCACACTGGGCCTATAGTTGACTCCTTTCCCCTCTTCCCCCCAACTCCTATCTCCACAGATAGAAAGTCTTCCCATTCTTCATAACCAAACTTATGAGCCACTACTCCCATGAAGTCTTCTTTGATTGTCCCCTGCTGGAGACTTCTCTTAACATTTTGTTGTGGTCTCTGCACTTACCACATCTGGCCCAATGTTATCATTATTTATGTATATATGTTAGCTTCTACCCCTAGCCCCCATAAGTTCCTTGAGGGAAGTAGCTATGTCTCATTTCAACTTTATATTCCAAGTGTATAGCACAATGCCTTGCACATGGTGGGCACTCCATAACTATGTCTCTAATTATTCAATTCAAGCCCCTAATCACTCACATGACTTGTCCCCTTCCTGTCAAAAACTGGTTCAATATACATATCCAACTAATGATAGAAAAATCAGCATGCATTAAACTGGCATTAGAATCTTTTCACCTTAAGAGATTTTCACAGTTATCAAATATATCTGCTCTACTTCCCCACAAAGGCCATTTGCTGCTACATAGGACTTCAACATCACCATAATTATTACTTAAGTACCTAATCAAAGGGATCTGACTTCGAGGGAGATGGGTAGGGTAAGCCGAAGGCACACTGGATTTGAATTAGCCTCAACTAGGCTCACTCAGAAATATCTAAGGGTAAAGAGCAAAAGTGGGCCATCAGGATTCATGGGTTCCTGAGACTCTGTCCTGACACTTATCCTCCCTAAAACTACATACACAGCCATTGGTTAACAGATTTGCAGATAGATTCTAGTCATGACCTTGGAGTCATTTCAAAATCTGGCTGCTCAAAAGCTAGAAAGACAGGCATGGTTTTGGTCATCATCTGGTCAGTTCACTAGTGACAAATAGCCAATAGCCTGGACAGGGTCCTATCTCTAAATGCCTAAAGAATTATGTCAATAGTGAGTGGATACCTGCCTTTACAAAGGTACAATGCTCACAAAGTCATATTAGAACGTGAGCCTTATGAGGGCAAGAACTGATGCTTTGTATCCCCAGTGCTTAGACCAGCTGTTTCCCACAGTCAGTGCCTAAAAAATGTTTGTTGATTGACTGAAGGGTGAACTGTCTGAAGACATTTAAGAGGAAAGAAGCAATGGATTCTGACCAAATCACAATGAAAACAAAAATTCACAATACTCTAGCTAAGAGCAAAAACTATCCCATATTATATTTTATGAAAAACTTGATTCTTGTTAATGGTAATAACTATTAAGGGCTTATGATAAATTATCCCTCCCAGGGATAGCTAAATTTTACAAGAGTAGCTCTGAGCCAGAATAGCCTTGAAGATACAAATAAATGCATCTCTAATGGTAGAGCTTTGGCTCAGGATTATGGGGTGAGGGTAGGGAGAAAGGGAAGCAATTTCTAAGGGCCTCACATTCCACTGAAAGACCACAGTCTACCTGTTTTGGAGTCTGTTAGGGAAATAATTAGCCTTATGCATTCCCCTTAAGCAAGGCAGAGCTCAGTACTCACATTCTCTCTGACTGGTTTATGGCCCTTCTGCCTAGGGTAAAGATGAGTCAAAAAGAAGCGAAAATGTTCGAAGGACCAAGATGCCTTGAACTGAGACTTTGAGAACAGCCTTCATGGAATCCAAGAACTGGAAAGGGAAAAGGGAAAGCTCCACCTTGGTTGATTGCCCTGGAGAACATCTGTATAATTTTTGAAATCTTTTATTGTTAGGTAAGAAAATAGAAAAGGTTTATTCATTGATTCAGAGGGAAAAGGTGGAGGGGTGTCTATGTGGGGGGAAGGAAGGAAGGGGAGATGGGAAGAGAGTTAATCAACTACCTAGCTCCTAGTGTGCTATTGTCAATCTCTCTGAAAATTGGGGGTGGGGAGTGAAGGGGTGGGAGGGAAGGACCAGGAGAAGAGTTTGTAGGGTAAAAAGACTAATCAGGACTTCACCATCAAAGCAAATATATCCAATTAACAGCTATTAAATAAGAATTTTATGGCACTGTGCACAATGAAGGCCATTATATCTAGAGGAAATTAATCTTAATTATTGGTACCTGCATACATACATGCAAAGGGAAGCAACTCACATTAATCTACATTAAACTTAATAGCAGTCGGTGTATTATCTATTCTGAGTCAAAATTGACTTCTGGCCCCTGCATATGTATCTGCAGTGCTAACTCAAGTAATTATAGCGCAGCCAGTCTCAAAGACACAATTTGTTCCCTATATAATAAATCAGCAGCTAGAAGCTTTTCTATAATTAAAAAACAAACAAAAAAATAGAACTCTATAGGCAAATGTCATTTTTTTCTAAGAGAAATCAAAGAAAAAGAGAAGATGTCTACCTGCTAACCACTCCGAACAAGCAAAGAAAGAAGCTCATAGCTTCGGCAGATTCTTAGATAGACCCATAAATGCAAACCCTCCAATATTAGATTTTCCACACCATGGAGATGAGCATTTATAGAATCCCTAGGTTGCAGGCTGCTGGGATTCCCTGCTTCATTTCTAAGGAGACTGTTAGAAGCAGCCTAGAACAGTTTGTTGTGTGTTAGCTATAAGGTTCAATTATACAGGCCTGGGTGGTAGATTAATTTGATAGAGCAAAATTTCAATTAACCAAGACTTAATTCTTTTCTGCACTTGGGCTGTGTGAAAGCAGAACCCTCCCCAACCTACCCCACATCCTTAAAAGAAAAAAGAAAACCTTACCTCATGGGTTTATTTAAGAAACTAACTTTCAGTGACTGAGTTGAGCTCAGTCTACATTCAACTTAATCCCATGTACTTTCCCCATCTCAGTGGGTAGGTTAGATGGTGATGGTATGCTTTTATTTTTTTTCACACACACACACACACACACACACATATATATATATATATATATTTGAATATTTAACTTTAAAACTTTCAATTCCAGATTCATTCCCTTCCCCCCCCCTGCCACCCACCCCCACTGGGAAGACAAGCAGTTCAGTATAGGTTGTACATGTGCGGCTAATGCAAAACAATAACGTAGTAGATATATTGTAAAAAGACTGACTATATTTCCATCCCTCCTATCCCACCTCCCATTTGTTCTATTCTCTACTTTGATCCTGTCCCTTTTCAAAAGTGGGTACTTCTAACTTCCCTCCCCCCCAGCCAGCCCTCCCTTCCATCATCCCCCCTCTCATCCCCTTTCCCCCCTATTCTCCTGGAGGGTGAGATCCCCTATTTAGTGTGTATTTCCCTCCCTCCTCAAGCCAGATTCAATGGGAATAAGGTTGGCCCATTCCCTTTTGCCTTCCTATTCTTCCCCTCCATTGTAACCATTTTCCCTTGCCTCTTCTGTATGAGATAGTTTACCCCATTCTGTCTCTCCCCATCTCCTCTCATTATATTCCTCTCACCTCTTAATTTCACCTTTTAAGCATCACCCCTTCCTGTTAAATTGGTCCTGTGCCCTCTATCTATGTACACCTGTAAACATATATACACACTTTCACATATGTATTCATATGCCCATATACCCTCATATATAGACATATATATTTCTAATCCCTTCAACTACTGAGAAAAGTTTCATAAGTTACAATTATTGTTTTTCCATGTAGGAAGGTTAACAATTCAACTTTGATAAGTTCCTTATGATTTCTTTTCCCTGTTTACCTTCTCATGCTTCTCTTGCTTCTTGTATCTGAATGTCAAATTTTCTATTCAACTCTGTTTTTTTTTTTTCAGCAAAAATGCTTGAAAGTCCTCTATTCCACTGAATGACCAAATTTTCCCCTGAAACATGATACTCAGTTTTGCTGGGTAAGTGACTCTTGGTTTTAGTCCCAGCTCCCTTGACCTCCGGAATATCACATTCCAAGCCCTTTGATCCCTCAGTGTAGAAGCTGCCAGATCCTGGGTTATCCTGATTGTGTTTCCACAGTATTCAAATTGTTTCTTCCTGGCTGCTTGTAATATTCTCTCCTTAATCTGGGAATTCTGGAACCTGGCTATAATATTCCTAGGAGTTTTCTTTTGGGGATCTTTTTCAGGAGGTGATCGGTGGATTCTTTCAACCTCTATTTTGCCCTCTGGTACTAAAACATCAGGGCAATTTTCTTTGAGAACTTCCTGGAGGATGCTTTCTAGGTTCTTACTTTGGTCATGGCTTTCAGGAAGTCCAATAATTTTTAAGTTATCTCTCCTGGATCTATTTTCCAGGTCAGTGGTTTTTCCCATGAGGTATTTCACATTGCCTTCTACTCTTTCATTTGTTTAGATCTGTTTAACAGCATCTTGATTTCTCATAAAGTCATTAGCTTCCATTTGCTCCAATCTAATTCTGAAGCAATGATTCTCCTCATTGAGCTTTTGAGATTCTTTTTCCATCTGGCAATTTCGACTTTTTAAGGCATTCTTCTCCTCATTGCCTTTTTGAGCCTCCTTTGCCATTTGAGTCAGTCTGTTTTTTAAGGTATTATTTTCTTCAGTCAGGCTGATGACTCTCATTTCATAATTTTCTTGCATTGTTCTCATTTCTCTTCCCAATTTTTCCTCCACTTCTCTTATCTGCTTCTTAAGTTCTTCTATGGCCTGTAACCAGCTTGTATTTTCCTTTGAAGCTTTTGGTGCAGGAGTTCTGACTTCACTGTTTTCCTCCTGTTCCATGCCTTCCTCCTTCTTGTCCCCAGAATAGGAGTGTAATGTTGGAATCTTCTGTCTGCTTTGCTTCCTTTGCCTGCTCATTTTGCCACTCAATTATTTGACTTTTGGGCTTTTTGCCACAGTAGGACTCTGCCACCAGACAGGGGAGCTTTTGTCCCAAACGCTGGGGTTTTCTCAGCTGCCAGAGGTATTAGATGGGTGCCCTCTCTTAGGTCTCCACACACTCTGGCAAGCTGGACACACACTCCAGGACCTCCACCCTAGACTTCAATCCAGATCCAAGCAGGTTAAAGCAAGAGCGATTACCCCTCAGACTGGTGCTTGGTCCCCCTACACTCTGTAGGCCAGGACCTAAAGCCGCCACGTGGTGCTGGCTGGCTGTGCCAGCGTCTCAGCAGTTTCTCGCCCCAGGGGTAGAAGCCACGCACTCCCACTTACTGGTCCCAAAGTCCAGACTGCACTGGCCTCTCACCTTGTCCTTCGTATCTATGTGTTGTTGAATCTGGAAACGGCCACAGCTGCTGCTGATCTGGAGTCCCTCTGGCCAGGGGCTGGTCAGGCCCGCCCTGGGGCTAAAGCCTCGGCATGGGGCTGGACTCGGATCCCAGAGCGCTGCACTGGATTCCTGCCGGCCTGCCGGGTTGTCCTCAACAGGAGGTTAGCTTCTCTGTGTCATTTTGTGGGTTCTGCAGCTCCAAAGTTTGTTTAGAGTCCCCTTTTTACATGGATTGGGGAAGATGGAAGCCGGAGCCGCGGGAAGGTCGTGCTTCTACTCCGCCATCTTGGCTCCACCTCCTGATGGTATGCTTTTAGAATGATGAACCTGTAAGATCTTCACTTCATACTGAGACTTGGGAAAAAATAGAACAAGATAAGTCTGGGGATGTGGGGGAATTCCTAGAAGTTGTGTTAGTGAAGAACTGGGACCCAGGAGACAGGCGTTCAAGTCCAAAGAAGACAACTTAGATATTGGAGGTGAAAGCAGGCACTACTATGGATACAGAGAGGTTTGGAGTCTAGAGTAATGGAAGAACAAGATACACCATGTATCTAGACAAGTCAAAAGTCTGAAGTCAACCAAGAGGGGCAGGCAATAGAGATCAGAAATCTAGAGTGGAAAACTTGGAAACATGTTACAGGTCAAAGAATCTAACCAATCAGCAGGAATCTAGTTAAAAGAGTCTAGAGAATAAGGCAAAGGAGCTGGGTAATGGACATGAGTACCGACAGTGAGAATGGAACCTGGGGCTAAGCCAAAGTGTCAAGGCCCCCTGTATATTTCCTGCTGAGTATGGCAACTGGATTTTAGAGAAAACATTTCTTCTCTCCAAACCTCACTTTTTTTCATTCGGGGGAAAAAAAAACCTGGTTGAATTCTAAGGTCCTTCTAATGCTAATCTCTGAGGATTCTTATTTTCTTTTAAAAAAAAAAACACACTTTGAACAATTTACTTCCTGGTTCAAAAAACTAGATTCTTTACTACTACAATCTAAATCCACACTTAATCTGACATCTAAAACCTTTCATAATCTGACCCTAATCCAACTTTATCCCCCACTACCCCAGCTACATAAATTTGACAGTACATGAAGGCATACTTTATGCTTTTTAAACCCCGTTCGTTGTTCAGTATTTAAGTCATGTCTGACTCTCTGTGATTCCATTTGGGGTTTTCTTGGCGAAGATAATGGAGTGATTTGCCATTTCCTTCTCCAGCTCATTTTACAGATGAGGAAACAGAGGCAAACAGGGTTAAGTGAGTTGCCCAGGGTCACATAGCTAGTGTCAAATTCAACTTTGAATTCAGGTCTTTCTGACTCCATGTCTGACACTCTATTTACTGCACCAACCTAGCTGCCCCTTCAAACTCCATATGCTTACTTAAATACCTGCAAGGGCCCCCTGTACTTGACCAAGCCAATCCAAACTACTTTGTAAGTAGCCCTTCTCCCATGAAAACCTCCTAGACCTCTCAAACATGCATCACTTTCACCTTAACCCCTTCATTTTTGAGAGGAGGAAACTGAGGCCCAGAAAAGTGAAATGATTGGCCCAAAATCACACCATGACTGGCAGCAGAAACAGGATTGAATTAAGATGTTCTAATTCTACTGTGCCAGGCTGTCCCCACCTACTCCCTGCCCAAGCACCACTTAATAGTTATCTTTTTGGGCCAGGAGGCTCAGAGTGAATGTAAATAGTAACTGTTTCTACCTTGGCCAGCAACTCTGAGGGTCTACCCAGTTTGATTTTTTTTTTTTATTAAAGGGGCCATCCCTTGACTCATTTCTTAAAGAGGCCTATTCACTGAATGGGCATTTTCTCACTCGAAGTGAGAACCTGAAAAGACCTTAGCTTAAAAGGGCCAAGATCTCCCACTGCATCCTGGTACACCTCCAGTCGTCTTGATCAATACGTGGCCACTGGATCCAGATGGCAATGGAGGAGAAAGTGAGGCTGGTGTCTTTGCACAGGCCTCCCTCACTCAGATCTAAGCCAATTGCAAGTCATCTCCCTGATGTCATGGTCCTCTTCAAGAACAACACAACCTAATTTGGGAGTGCCAAACATGTTATAGAGGATGGAAATGTTCTGAATGGCCTCCCACCATCTATGGTATATGTCCAAGCTATCTGGATGAATGGAACGATTTTCCCTCCCTTCCCCTTTTGTCTTTCTTTACCCCTAGCATTTAAGAAGTTCCCCTTCCTCCCAGAGAATAGGTCTCATCATCTGAAGCACTTCTTTGGTTTGTATGAGGAACAATAAGGAGGCCACTTTCTGGAAAACCAGTAGGCAGCTCTTCATTAAGAGTCCTTGGGATGCCACCCACCTCCATCCCAAAGCATCGAGTCTTTAAGCACTGAGCTAACACACTTGGCTCACCTGAAAGGAACAGAGCAAAGGTGCTGCCAGAACAGACCCTGATACAAGGGTAGCAAACATGGAGCTAGAAGGGTCCTAGCTCCAGGCTTGCTCTCTGGGGCAGACCTAACCAGACTTCACCAAGAAGATTACCTTGGTTACTTCCATCACATTAGAAGGAGCTAAGAACACGAGAGAACAAGCATTTCTTGAGCACCAACTCTGGGTTGGTCATTGTGTTAAGCACTTTACAAATATTCTCTCATTTGATTCTTACAACAGCCCGCTACAGTAATGTAATAGTGACTACCATGGCCTTCACTGCCTAGAAGGCCAGATAGGTAAGTTTTTACTCCATCCCCAAGGTTCTTTAGTATCCTTAAGAGAATGGGTGTGGAGGGCCAGCCAGGTGGTGCAGTGAGTAAGAGCACCAGCCCCAGCGTTGGGATGGGATGACCTGGGGATAGAATCCGGGCTCAGATACTTAGCACCCACCCAGAAACACCTGGCCGTGTAACATTGAGCAAGTTACTTAACCCCAATTGCTTATTAAAGAGAGAGAGAGAGAGAGAGAGAGAGAGAGAGAGAGAGAGAATGGGTGTGGGTAGTCTAGGTTCTCTGCTAATGACTCTAGCCAATTTATCTCAATTGTAGAGTGTTCCCCTACAACCCAGTTCTATTAGCCACCTACAGTCAGATTAGCTGTTACAGAGAAATATTTACTTCGAAAGGTAAAATAAAAGTACAAACCTAGTCCTTCCAACACATGGAAGGTATAATCCCCTCCCCACACTGTACCTTTACCTCAGGCCCTAAGGAAGGGAAGGAGATTAGGTTCATAGTTTAGGTCAATTCCTATAGAGAACAATGCCAATTCCAAGTCCAAAACCCTCCTCAGGCTCAAGTTTCAGGACCCTGGGCTTCTCAGGGTTGCTGTGCCAGACTGATTGGCTATACCACCCCACCTGTAATCCTGGCTTCAATGCTTCCATGGCTCAAACTCCCAGATCCCATGAGGATCACCTTTCCTACCTAAAACTGAGGAGCTCAAACAACATAGGATAGAAAAACACACCCCCGGGACCATTTCTCAATGAGGGAGCAGGAGAAGAATAGTCCTTTCCTTCTCTTGGATTCATTTCATGGTGCCATGCTGTCATTGAACTGTGACCTTCACCCTCTGGATGCAGTAGATAAAAGTGGTTAAAAAGAACAAAGTGAAAAAGAGAGAGAGAGAGAGTGTTGATTGGCTCAGTTTCATCAGTTTTAAGGATGTAGACAACCAATCAAATGAGGCTATCCCTACCCACTTGGTAAGGCACACAGGGGCCTACAGGCAATCTGGACATGTTTCAAAAACCTCTCAAGGTCACTTCCATGTTACTCGAATTGGGCATCCCCAGACTTGCCCAGGTAATAGTAAGCACTGTTTTTATCCCTGTTTTACAGTGAAGGAAACTGAGATGACAGTAATCAAGTGACTTGCCTAGGGTCACAAAGCTAGTCTAAGGCTGGATTTGAACTTCAGTCTTCGTGACTCTAGGCCCAGCACTCTATACATTGAACCACCAAGCCTACCTGAAAGAAAGATCAGAAAGACAAGGATGCTCAAACTTTATTTTAACCCTGTACATATCTAAGGACTTCTATGTGGTCTTTCCAGACACCTAGATAGTCACTGGGATTTCTGAGCTGTCTGCATCACCCAGAAGCCTGTGTCCAAAACTAGATTTCTCCTTGAGACTCCATTACCACCAGGACTTCTGGATATAGTAAAGGGAAAAGCTTCATAACTATAGCATGTTGACTGGGGGGAAAAGGCAGGAAGTACCCCCAAAGAAAGGATTCTCTATTTGTCTCCCATGATACCTTCCTTAGAAGGTATTCAATACCACGACCTCCACCCACTTATACGCACACATACACACACACACACACACAAACACACACACACACACACACACAATTTATCTTCACCTTGCCATTCTAAAGCCCAGGAGGGAGGAGACCAAAGAGGAGTGGAAAAAAAACCATTCTATTCATTCCTATGTCATTGTTATTCAGTCATCTCCCACTCTTTGTGACCCCATTTGGAGTTTTCTTAGCAAAGATACTGAAGTGGTTTGCCATTTCTTTCCCCAGATTATTTTGCAGATGAGGAAACTGAGGCAGAGTTTAGTGACTTGCCCAGGGTCACACAGCTAGTAAGAGGACACATTTGAATTCAGGTCTTCCTGATGCCAAGCCCAGCATTCTATCCACTCTAGTAGCTGTCCATTCATTCATAGAGCCTGTACTTAACCAACATAGACACTTGAAAGATATTAAAGACAATTCCATTCTCTACAATAGTGTAACAAACTCAAATAAAAATGGGAGTCACTAAGGATCACTGCAGGAGCCTACTGACTTAGAAAATCACATATGGACTTATCTATGTTTCATTTTATTTTTATTTATTTTGTTAAATATATTCCAATTGGGGCGGCCAGGTGGCGCAGTGAGTAAGAGCACCGGCCTCAGTGTCAGGAGACCTGGGATCGGTTCCGGCCTCAGATGCTCAGCACCCACACAAAAATAACTGGCCGTGTAACCTTGAGCAAGTTACTTAACCCTGATTGCTTTAAAAAAAAATTATATATATAATTTTTTTTTCCAATTACATTTTAATCTGGTTGGGAAAGCACTCTGGAGTATTGTGGCCAAATGTGGCCTGTTGGTCTCCTGTTTGACACCTCTGCTCTGCAATGTACTTGATATTCCCCAATTAGGAAAGGCCATGTGGTATAATGGAAAGAACAATGTCTCTAGAATCAGAAGATCTGAGTTCAAATCCCACATCTGCCACTTACTACCATCCTGACCTCTCGCAATTTACTTGATTAGTCTAGGCCTCAGTTTTCTTATCTATAAAATGAAAGGGTTGGACTATGTGACCTCTTATTTCCCTTCCAGCTTTAAACCTATGCTTCCAAATTCCTACCCCTCACACAATCCCACCTAGATATTTGAGAAAATATATTATCCTCAAGTAATATGTATATTGTATCCTCCCCAACCCCATGCACATACTTGAATTAGAGAACTCATAAAAAGAGGTCTTCACAAAGGTTCTATATGGCCTTTGTAAGGAAGTCAAACATTCTGGTGAAATACATGGCAACATTTTCCCAAGGAACTGGAAGACAAAAACCAGTATCTATTAAGGAAAAATCTTTCAAGTTGGAATGTGCCTTAGGCTGGCCCCTTAAAGGAAAAATGTTATATGCCTGGGAAAGATTATCAGTACCAATGTTATAATAAGGTCCCATTGTAATAATGATAGCTTATGGCTCCATGCTGCCTTTCATCCCAGAGGCTCCCAAGAAAGGCCTTAAAAACTGAAATCTTATACACAGGCACACACACATAATATTTAAAAATTCACACATATATCACTTCACCCACCTCTTTAATGAAGGTGGAATGTGGCAGATATTTCACAGCTGCATGGCAACCGCTACATAGCAGTTTAGAACAGGAAGTAGAGGATATCCTATCCAAGAGAAACTGTAGCAATAGTAGATGGAGGTAAAATCTAATTACCCCCACCTGGAATTCAGCCAAATGCTTGGGGGACCCTTCTGCACTCCTCCCCCAGCCCTTAAAAAAGGACCCCCAACTTATTAACTGGAGGGAAAAAAAAGACCAGTACCAGAGACACCAACTGCTCCCAGAGACCCTCAGCAATATTAAGGCAGTTAATGGAAAAGATGCCCCTACTGAATTATACACATTGCTACTAGTATTCGAAGAATGCAACCTGTGACTGGTTAGCATCATTGATCCAAGGCCCAAGGTGATAAAGATAATTTCTGCATGAATCAGTTATTTTTACTCTGTTCAATAGCCAATAATGCATACCTAAACCCAGCAATCTATCCTGCAAATATGTACCCCTCCTCTCAAAGGGAACTGGAAAAGAATGAATGAAAAAAAAGAATTAATGAACAAATGACTGAATGAATATGTGGATCGATGAATGAAAAGCATTTATTAATTACTTATTATATGGCAGGCTCTTTGCTACATTCTGGGGGTACAAATATAAAAAACTAGACAGGCCCTGCCCCCCAAGTTGCTCACACCCTACTTGGAGGAGATAAATTAAAGAAAGTTCAGCTATAAAACAGATCGAAAAGTCCAGAAGTCTTATGGGTGCAATGGTAGGACAGATGCATCTTTGCTACTGAAGAAAGGACTCTGACGGCCTGTAGTACTTACTGAGGATGGGTGTAGATTTGGAGGTGGATGGGGGAAGTCACATGTGTCATGAACAGTTAGACAAGGTAGTACTCCCAGCAACCAAGACCTTGGAGTATTCATGGCTCTTGGCCTCACCTTGGCCCTGAAACAGACTTACTATTGTCCACCCTTCGAATTCACCTAAGGCATACTTGGTCTATTCTATGCAAAACACTAAAAATATACAAATACTAAAAATGTGCAAATACATAGCCTATGCAAATACCAAAAGTGTCAAGCCATGTCTTCTCATCTCATTTCTCTTGTCTCTATCTCAATCCTGTGAATACACATAAGACAATAAAAATACCTAACATTTATATGGTTCTTTAAAGTTTGCAAAATATTTTACACATGTTATATCATTTGATCCTCATAACATGCCCAGGACATAGGTGTTATTGTTATCCTAAATTTACAGATGAGGTAAATTAAGCTGAGAAAGAATAATGGTCTGGTCCAGGACCACATAGCTAGTGTCTGAAGCAAGATTCAAACTTGGGTTTTCCCTCTCACCTGCCATCCAGCTGCCTGATATTGAGTCCTTAAGCTATATGGGTCTCAAGGATAGGAACCAGGCCTACATAGCTCTCCCTTTACTGCTCCTAACGTGTGCCAAATCCCCAAAAGGATGAGGGTAATGATTAGGTGGAAACCTCTCAAGGGCTGAGTCTCTCTTCTTGACTTTGTACTTCGAACTGTGCCACATTCACTGTAGGAGCTCAACAAACCCTTGCCTAATGACTGACAGCTTAGAGCATCCACAACACTGCAATATAATCCATTTCTTTAGCCTTCCAAACTTCTTCCCCCAAATCTGAGAGGAGACTCCCCCCACCCCCATCTCCCTTCTAACCTCGCTCTCATTTACTCTCGCTCTCATTTACTCTGGTCGCCAGCCACTTAAGAAATTTAGCAAACAACAGTATTGATTGTTTGCCACTGGTCAGACATAAAGGGAGAAGCATTTTCCCCTCAGTAACCCAGGAAAAACTACTATTAGCTTTCCTGTAAAATCCTATCTATTATGCTGTTGGAAAGACTTATTCCCACAAAGCCAGGTGTTTTCTTCACAAACTGCAAAACAACCTCTGACAGAGAGGTCAGGAACAAGCAACCTAAGGAGGTCTTAGGCACCTCAAAGGCTTGTTATCAGTTCATTTGAGTCTATAGAGACTCAGCTCAGGAGGCCAAGGTCACAGGAGCATTCTTTGGAGGAAGACCCAGCTTTGCTTGGTGTCTGCCACAAACTGCGTCCCTGATTCCAATGAGTTCTTTCAGCAGTGTCTGTCTTTGTACATAAGAGACACCAGTTGAGAATATTTGGATGGCTCAGTGTTAGTCTCATAAAACTTGTCTTTATATATAGTGATTTGAGGTTTAAAAAGCCCTTTGCACCTGTTATATCACAACAATCCAAGGAGGAAAGTGCTATTATCATTCCCATTTTACAGATGAGACAACTGAGACTGAAAGAGGTGAAATGGTTGAAGAAACAAATAATTAGTGTCCTGTAGATATAATTTGAACTCAGGTCCTCCTGACTCCAAGTCCAGCACTCTGTCCACTAAAGGACACACCTATCTAATGCTAGGTCAGTCATGCCACCTCCACATACAAAAGACCATTCATACCATTCAACTCAGAACCTGCAGCCTGTGTGAAAAGCTAAATAATGCCATCATTCCAGCCATGGAGTTAGGGAAGCATTTCCAGATATGTTCAGAGCTGCTGCCCATATGGCTGAAATAGTGATATCACATTGGAGTGCTTCTAGATATATGCTGGGAGAAAGGGGGGTGGGAAACCATCAAAACTTGTTGACAGCCAAAAGAAAAAAAATCTTTCCACCAGAGCAGCTGTTGCTAAGTTTAGTTGATGGGTGTCCTGTCACTGAGAAAATAGAAGGCCTTCTTAAAATGTCTCTTTTGTTTGATTACTATTCCAAGGCTGATTAGCTTGTTTTACAACTGCCTAGTTTGCAAGGATACCTCAAAGAGAAACAAACAAAAACAATGCCCTGTTTGGTACTGGATCAGCCAAGTTCCCTCAGCATCCTCTCTGCATTCCTCCACCAAGCCTTTAGGAGACTGCCACAAATACTAATGAAATGAAAAGGCAATCCAGCACTGTAGAAAGCCCAAATTGTGATTTGCTAATGGTATGTCTCCTCTAAACTCACCGATCTCTCCCTGTACTAACTCTTCTCTAGACAGGAATCTCTAGCCTTTTAGACTTGGGGCTTCTTTTTGAGACCTGCTAGGAGATGCAATGAATTCTTAGGACCCCTCCTCTGAAAGTTCTGTCCAGGATGTAAGAAAGGGACAAGGATTAGATCCACAGTTTTATTCAGATCAGGAGGTTCTAGATGAGGGGATTTCCTCTACCAATACCTTCTCTGTAATTTATGGTCTTAGGGAGGTATCTAGGGCACAAAGACACTAAATGAATTACACAGGGTCATACTGCCAGTATATATCAGATTTGGGTTTTCCAGGTTCCAATGATAGCTGTCTATCCACTACTTAATGCTACCTCTCCTGTACAGGCTATAGTAGATAAAAATAAGTCATATTTCTATAACACTTTAAGACTTACAGAGCAATTTCCTTACAATATTTCTGTGAGGTAGGCAGCAAATGGTTGTTACCTTCATCTTTTAAATGAGAAAACTGAGACTCAGAAAAATTAGATGACTTGCCCAAGATTGGACAGCTTGCAAATGTCAGAGTGTCATATTCTGGTAACCCAGTGGAAAGGATTCAGATCTGGAATCAAAGAACCTGAGTTAAAATACCAGCTCTTCTAGTCACTACATGCCTGACTTTGAGCAAGTCACCTAACCCTTCAGGCTTAGGTTTCCTCATCTTTAAAATTAATGAAGGGATTCTTCCTACCTTATTTGAAGAGATGGGGGCTATGGGTGTGTCAGGCATAAATAAAGTTGGGAAAGGGGAAGACTTCGTTCCCCTCTACTACCTCAGTTGTTGTAGTCATAATATGTTAGGTAGTATAGATAAACACTTTTTTTTCCTTTTTCTTTTTTATTCTGTGGCATAAAGAATGGTTCAGTGTGCAAAGGAAGAGGCATAAATTCAGACATTAAAGTGATGTAAAATTAAAAAATTAAAAAGTAAGATAAAATTAAATAAAATAAAGAGCTTGAACTAGATGATCTCTAAGGTTTGTTCCAGCTTTAAATCCTGTTATTCTATGATTTCAAGTCCAACAAAAACCATGAGGTTTGGACATGGAAGGTTGAAGGAACTTGGGAAATCTTCACCGTTAGTGTTTATAGAAAAACAAAAAAGACAAATCCTCATCAACCTGTATGATTTAGGTGCAACACCACATAGAAGAGAGGAAATGAGTGAAATTCTATCTCCAGATCTCTTTCAGCCCTGATATTCAATGAGTGGTCCACCCAAATCATCTTCGTCAAGTTCCACCTATTTAATTTTCGGTGGTGGTTTCCATTTACTCTATCAAACACTGACAAACTGCTAATCATGGGCTTCACAGCCTCCATCAGTCTCATTCATGGACCTCATTTCTCTCCAATCGATAATTTGTAGTCCAGTTGGGTCAATTTCTTCACTGGTGCTTAGCAATAATGCCCCTCACCCTCTTTCTTCATACTTAGCACTCCTCCCCCCATTCCTTTTCATCCTTTAAAGTTCTCTTATCTCCATAAAAACTTTAGTGACTTCAAAGAAATTGGTATCACAATGATTAATAACCTTAAACATATCATGTTGATCTTCCTTCACCATTGTATTCCTCTGTGTTAAATATACATAAACACATGCCCTTATTTACTTATAAAACTGATAAATATTTGAGTACTTAGAAAGTATCCTGCACTATGGTATATATTGTTAAGATATAAAAGGTTAAGAGGCAGCTTAGGTGATGCAGTGAATAGAGAGCACCGGCCCTGGAGTCAGGAGGACCTGAGTTCAAATGTGACCTCAGCAACTTAAAACAAAACTAGCCGTGTGACCTTGGGCAAGTCACTTAACCCCAACTGGCCTATCTTTCCCCATCCAAAAAAATAAAAGAAGAAGAGGAAGAAGAAGAAGAAGAAGAAGAAGAAGAAGAAGAAGAAGAAGAAGAAGAAGAAGGAGGAGGAGGAGGAGGAGGAGGAGGAGGAGGAGAAGGAGGACATAGGTATGCTGAAAAGATGGGGAAATACAGGACAGGCTAAGGTAGGAATGATTATGAAATTATTTTGCTGAAAGGGCAACAAACATGGTGAGGAAGCCCAAACAGAGTTACCTCCCCCACCCCCCATCCCCCTCTGCCTTCCTGCCATGAGGGCCCTGTGATTTGGACAGTGGAGTAGCAAAAGAAGTGGATAATCCTAAATTCTGGTCCCCTGCAAAGCTATTGTTTCCTTTTTTTTTTAGTACATACCCTTGTGGTCTTGTGTGCCCCAATGATGCTAGACTCAGTCATTCATGTTGACTTAAAAATAAGCAAGCAAACAAACAAAAAAAAACCAGTAGTTTGTTTGCCTTCAAAACTCTGTGCCCTATTCCCTATCCAAGGGTCATTGTTGCTGACTTAGAAAATTGGAGGTAGATGAAAGCATCTGTCGTTTTTGAAATTTCATACTTCATGCCTACCACAGTGCCTGGCAAATTGTTGTTCAGTCATTTTTCAGTCATGTCTGACTCTTGATGATCCCAGTTGGGGTTTTCTTGGCAAAGATACTGAAGCTGTTTACCATTTCCTTCTCCAGCTTATTTTATAGATGAGGAAACTGAGGCAAATAGGGCTAAGTGACTTTCCCAGCATCACAGAGCTAGTAAGTGTCTGAGGCTGGATTTAAATTCAGGGAGACTAGACTTCTTACTCCAGGCTCTGCACCTTGTTCACTGTGTCACCTAGCTGCTGCTACCTGGCATATAGCCCCCCAGCATATAGTAGGTACTTAATAAATGTTTCTTGGGCAGCTACAATAATAATAAACAATTATATAGCACTTACTATGTACCAAGCACTGTATTAATTGCTTTATTTTTTTCATTTGATCTCTCAACAACCCTAGGAGATAGGTACTATTATTATGCCCATTTTATAGTTATGGAAACTAAGGTACATGGTATTTAAGTTACTTGCCAAGAGTTATACAGCTAGAAAGTGTTTCAGTCTCAATTTGAACTCAGGTCTTCCTAACTCCAGGTCTAGCATTCTGTTCACTGTGCTACCTAGCTCTCCTTATTATCTCCCCAATTACCATGTTTCCCCGATAATAAGACACTCTCTTATTAATTTTTTGGACAGAAAAACACCAGAGGGCTTATTTTCAGGGGAGGGCTTATTTTAATGAACATTGACAGCAATTTTAATAAACAGGTAAATGTGAACAAAAAAATGTACCTTTATTCAATAAGCAAATCACTGGGGAAGAACAGGATGATGCGCTCGCTCCTGCAGCTCTGATTGGATGCAGCTCGGAGCGTGGCGTGCGTTTCACGGGGGGGGGACGATGGTGCATACAGAGGGTACCGTAATGTAGCGTGTAGCGCAGGGGATCACCTTCACTACAGTAGCAATCTCAATAGGGCTTATTTTGGGGGGAGGGCTTATTTTAGAGGAATCTTACACAGTAAGGGGAGGGCTTATTTTCGGGATAGATCTTATTATCGGGGAAACACGGGTATAATGCAGCTTCCTAGAGCGGGGATTGTTCTTTGAATTTGTATCACCAGTGCCTAGCACATGGTGGGAGCTAAATAAACACTTGTTGATTGAATGATTGATCATACACTCTCTCCATCTACATAATAGTCTCACTGAATCATCTTTCACTGACCTTACCTTCACCTAAGTTTTCATGATCAAACTGCCCTCCAGCTCTACTCAACCCCATTTCTCTCTCATTCCAAGTAGTAATTTAGTTGGTCTTGCCTCACCCTGTCCCATCACGCTGTGGGCTGCATAGGAGAAGTGATGCATAGGAGTGATGCATAGGAGAAGGCACTTCCTTAAGTGCCTTCTGGTGGAGCACTTTCCCCAGATTTTTCCTGTTCTTCCTTACTCCCCTTCTCAAAGAAAGTGGAGAACTAGTAATGGCCAGCCCAAGCCTCCCCTTCTTTAGCACTTTTTTTTGGAGGGGGATTGGAGGGAAAGGTTCCTGTGGAAGTTCTTATCATAAGGTGGCCCCCCCAACCCTCTTCCTCAGCAATGGAAGTATGTGGATCCACTCCTTACTCACTACACAATTTGAGGCAATAGAGATTTCTCCTTTCCCTGACCTTGGACCTGGGTCCCAATTCTTACTGAGGAATTATGTGAGTACCTCATCAATGTCCCACTCCCTTAAGCGTGATATCTGGAGGGGCATTGCCCTCATCTTTCTCCTGGAAGGGGCAAAGGAATAGGTGTACACCTCCCTCCACAAAACCACCAAGTCAGTCAATAAACATTTATTAAGCACCTACTATGTGCCAGTGACTACACTAAGCATTGATGATACAAAGAAAGGTAAAAGATATCCTTGCTCTCCAACACTTACAGCTCTAATGAGGGAGACAACAGGCAAATATCTATAAACAAACAAGTCATATAAAGGATAAACTCAGGGCAGCTAGGTCATATAGTAGATAGAGCACTAGACCTGGAGTCTTGAGGAGCTGAGTTCAAATCCAGGCTCAGGCACTTGACACTTACTAGCTGTGTGACCCTGAGCAAGTCACTTAACCCTGATTGACTCACCTAATAATAATAATGATAGCAAAATTTAAAAAATGAGAAGACTACTTCTTGACAACCTGTAATGGGAATGCAAATTTGGAAGATTTTCCCTGACCATAGGCTAAAGTGCACCTGAAGCCTGGGGTGGGAGGCTTGTTTTTCAGTAGATACTTCTTGATTGGCCAGTGAGTCAATAAGGTTGTTACATTCTCTGAGCCAGGAGAAGGCTATATAAGCCCTGATGTGTAGCTTTGTTTTGGGGGCTCACTTTGAGAAGTGTTCTGTGATTTGATCTGTATTCTGAAAAGCCGTTGTCCAGAGCCCCCCCGGCTTTGAAAAACCCAGATGCTGACTGGGTATGGATGTAATGGTTGGACAGTTTGGAAATCTGTCTACTTGATGTTTCTGTCTTGATAATTATGCCTGTATTCTTTGAAGTTTGCGGTGCTGACCTTTTCTCCTGAACAAGGTAAACGATATATATCTGACTGATTAAAGTAAGCTTGTTAACCCATTTTGAGTTGCTTTCCTTTATCAAAGCAGATCCAAGAACCTATGCTAGCAGCCACCCTGGGAACGCTGGGGTGCTTGCCGCTACACAACCCAAATCAGCTCCCTTGCTCACTTGCTCTATCAAACACTTCATACTTTCCCTCATGCTCAGCATAGAAACTGCAGAGTCTTATGACCTGTGAAGATATCAAAACATCTCACAAAATTCCACTTCAAAATCTTGTTGTTTTTGAGCAATTTTACCTATGGTATATACTTGCTGGGCCTACTGGGACACAAGTGTATATATAGTTATATCTTAAATACTAGAAGGTCCATGGAACACAACAGGGATGGGATCTCTGGATCTATCTAAGAACCAGGACCTGCACTGAGTAATTTTGTTCACAGGCTCTTGGAGATTCCAGCATTGGCCTTCAAAGCTCTGTATGTATTCCTATATTCAAAGAGACCAAAACAACTGCCATGGTAATAATGCTGGCGTCATTGCAACACCACCTTCATTTACAATCATGTACAACCTATGCCCTAGATCAATAGCATTAAACTCAGCAGAAATGGGGCCACTAAACCTTATGTAACAATCTGTGAAGTCCATAGAGTGACTTAGTTTTAAGATGTAATGTTATCATGTTTTATCATATTTTTATATATTTATTAAATATTTTCCAGTTACATTTTAACCTGACTCCAGGAGTGCTGTGGGCAGGGGAACTACATATTTGATACCTCTTCCCTATATCACCCTAGGCCTACCAGAACATTCCTGACCCCTAAAGATAAAGAGGAGCTTTAGATCCCCTTGTGTCTTCTCTTCTCTCCCCCTTCTCCAACACATGCTCCCCAAAAAGATTATGAAGAACTCAGAAGACATCCAAATCAGAGGCAGAGAGATTAGTGTTTTTCATTGGCACTTTGCTGCTGATAGATATGCATAATAAAAGACAGGAATGTGGGTGCTAGAGTGGGGGAAAACACTGTCTCCTTGGAGCTAGATGGTGCAATGGACAGAACAATGGACACGGTTTAAGGAATGAGTTCACATCTGACCTTAGAAACTTACTAGCTGTGTGACTCTGGGCAAATCACAACCATTGGCTGCCTCAGTTTCCTCAACTGTAAAATGTAAAAATCCTGTAAAAGGACCTTCTTCCCAGTGTAGTTGTGAGGATCAAATGAGAAATTTTTTGCTAAGTGCCTGGAGTATAGTGAGTGCTTAAAATAAAAGCCTGCTTCCTTCCTTCCTAAGGATACCTTTTGTTCTGGTTCAAAATCATTTGCAGCTAAACCAGAGAAAGCTTTGCTTTCTGCCCAAAATGATAAAAAAAAAATTCATTTTAGTTTAGGAGCACTCTGCCAATTGTATGTTAGTTGGATATGGTGACTTGCCCAGATTGATAGGTATCCTCATCAGGGAGAGGTGCTCACCTCTAAACCCTATCAGATAAAGTTGAAATGACTTAAGTGGCCCTGAAAAGATGAATGAAGATGATGGTAATAGGTAGCAATACCCAGCAGTTATCAGGAAGAACCAGAAGATTGGCATCCAACCAACAGAAACATCAAAGCCAGTATAACAACATGCCAGTGGAGACTGTTTTTACCATGAGACTAGGTGTTTGGACCAAGGGAGCCCTGTGGAGTAAAGCCAGCAGAAACACGATGATGTCCTTTAACTAGGAGTGAAAAATGGAAGGCACTGGGGTGCTTGTCTATTCCTCTTTTCCTAAATGGCCCTGAACATTCATCGTGTCTGACTCTGTGTCTCCAAACAGTTGTGTTAGTACTAAAGATTTCTATCAAATCCAAGGTTCCTTACAATCCTAGCTGAAGTCCAATTCTCTCTATGTAACTTTCCATAATGATGCCTATATACACTAATCTCTCCTTTCTTACTCCACACAAATTAGCATTATATTTTAGACTTTAGTTTCATGTGCATAAATCATAGACTCTTAGGATAGTAGATTTAGAACTGGAAAGGAAGGGCAGCTAGATAGCACAGTGGATAGAGCACCAGTCCTGGAGTTAGGAGAACCTGAGTTCAAATTGGGCCTCAGGACACTTAGTAGCTGTGTGACCCTGGGTAAGTCACTTAACTCCAATTGCCTGAAAAAAGAAGAACCAGAAGGGCCTTAGAGATCATCTATTCTAAACCTTTTATTTTACAGATGAGGAAACTGAGACTTGATGAGGTTAAAAGACTTGCCCAAAGCTACACAATCTGATCTCCCCTACAATAGTGTATATACTTGTATATGTGTGTATATACATATATATGCATATATACCTATACATATATCTACACATAGACATGGATTTTGACATAGACACAGACATATATATATATATATTATACATATATATATATATATATTTTTTTTTTAGATTGATGCTCAAGGGTAGAGACCATGTCTTCTGTTTCTTTCTTCAACAAACCTAACACAGTGCTTGATTCATTGTAAACACTTAATAAAGATATATTAATGAATTGATTAAGCTCTACTTCTGAAATTTCTGGAAACATCCCATCAGGCATTGAAAGCACCAGAATATAATGTAGTTACAGCAATGTTGGTATCTACTATTATTTTGTCACCTACTGTAATGCAAATGTAAATTTTAAAGATCTTCCCTGCCCCTAGGCTAAAGTGCACCAGAAGCCTGGGGAGGGAGGCTTGTTTTTCAGTAGATACTTTTTGATTGGCCAGTGGGTCAATAAGGTTGTTACATTCTCTGAGCCAGGAGAAGGCTATATAAGCCCTGATGTGTAGCTTTGTTTTGGGACTCACTTTGAGAAGTGTTCTGTGATTTGATCTGAATTCTGGGAAGCCGTTGTTGAGAGTCCCCCGGCTTTGAAAAACCCAGAATGTGGAAACCCAGATGTTGACTGGGTATGGATGTAATGGTTGGACAGTTTGGAAATCTGTCTACTTGATGTTTCTGTCTTGATAATTATGCCTGTATACTTTGAGGTTCAGGGTGCTGACCTTTTCTCCTGAACAAGGTAAACGATATATGTCTGATTGATTAAAGTAAGCTTGTTAACCCATTTTGAGTTGCTTTCCTTTAACAAA
The DNA here is from genome assembly GCF_028583685.1 of Petaurus breviceps papuanus. Classification (NCBI taxonomy): domain Eukaryota; kingdom Metazoa; phylum Chordata; class Mammalia; order Diprotodontia; family Petauridae; genus Petaurus; species Petaurus breviceps. The sequence goes on from NW_027187336.1 coordinate 2,199,752, forward strand.
GCAGATCCAAGAACCTGTGGTAGCTGCAAACCCTGAGGACGAGCTTGGGGTGCTTGCTGCTACACCTACCCAGTTCCAACCAAGTACAATCATTTATTAGCCTTTATCTAAAGGCTAATAATAGATGCTAAAATAGACCTTGCTCTGTCAGGGATAATGAAAGAGCCTCTGATTGAGCCAGATTTTGCTCAGGATCAAGTTCCTATCATAGCACTTGCATGATGAACTTTGATTGGTCACCCATCTCTGAATTTGAGTCCTTTGTCCACCTTGACTTCCATCCAGTGTGTGCCTAACCCCTTTGTCTGTAGATTTCCTACCTGGATATTCTGACGTAGGTTAGCTACAAGATGCTTGACTGATGCCAGGACTTCCCAGGCTCACATGCCTGATTCCTCTAGTCCTGAAATCTTCTCAGTGACCTCTGTTCCATTAACACCCACAGTCCTAATGAGACAACCAAACAGAAAACACTTCAGTCAGAAAAGCAAAGAGAATACAAAGTAGGAGGGTCCAAAAGAAAGTCTGTAAAATTTGAGTCTGATTCTCTGTGGAAAGCATGTCACTGGTGGGCTAGGACTGAGGAGGCAGTTAGCTAAGTACTCAGAGAAACCACACAATGGCTAGAGACCACCCCTATGCAACAACAACGACAACAAACCTACAACACACACACGCACACACACACCCTGTAAAGTATTCATTTGGGGGGCTCCTAGCTGCGCATGATAATTCAGAGATTTCTCACTCTTCTAGAAATCTCTTAGCAATCCCCAAATCTACAAACAGGCTTTAGAAGAAGGGGGGATAAAAGGTTTGTTACAGAAGCACTATCTCTGTAAGGAAAAGCTGAAACCTAAATTGGATGCAGCTGAAAATATCTCAATCCTGCAAGATTAGTCTTGACATAAACACCACAGCAGAAGCATTCTGCATGTTAAAGAGGTTGCCTGCAAAGCTTCTCTCTCTCTCTCTCTCTCTCTCTCTCTCTCTCTCTCTCTCCCTCTCTCTCTCTCTCTCTCTCTCTCTCTCTCTCTCTCTCTCTCTCTCTTTCTTTCTCCCCCCCCCAGCTTTATTTTGCTGAACATCTCTCTTCTGAAATCTTGTATTTTCTTCTGATGCCAAGAATACTTTTTTGTTCTAACTGGATCCAACACCAGACATTTTGCAGAGGGTCTATGATTAGAGCTGCCTTTTGGAGCCCTGGCTGGCCTGAGATGAGGGGAAATATCACCATGTGGGCAAAAGCCAGCTGTAGAGAAGACCTAAAATACCACAAAGAGGCAAAAATCATCCAAATTAGAACTGAAAAGGACCAATGGGATCAATTGGTTTTGCCTCCAGGGACTAGTCCCAAATTTCCCATTTCACCTCCTTGTGGCTTGTACAGTCTAATTTTCAATGTCTCACCACTTCCTCTTGGAGGTTCCTCTAGATCTCAGTTATCACTGGAGGAGAGGTTGCCTGAATTCTAAGCCCAAGCTAATTTAATTTTCTGTCCACTATCATCCAAAGCATTTTCTTTTTCATTCTTTCTTTCTTTTTTAAGGGGGGAGGGGAAGCAATTTTAGCTTTCTAAAAGCTATGTCAAATTACACAGAATGCTTAAAAGTCTGCAAAGGATCATTTGGATACATGGAAAATGAACAAAATGGGAACAAATTCCAATCAACCCCAATGCTCACAGGGCATATCATAGCAACATGGACACTGAAAACCTCTATTAAAGAACAAAAGAGCCAGTGTGGTAAAACGGATAGAGTACTAGCTTTGGAGGCATATATATATATATATATATATGTATATATGTATATATATATGTATATATATGCCTCTGATATGTACTAGCTGGAATAATGGACAACTCCCTTAACCTCTCTGGACCCTAGGCAACTCTTTATTATAGATTGCAGACAAATCATCATCCTCAACAAGCATCATGAACCAGTACCTATTTTGCTCCAGGCACTGTGCTAAGCATTGGGGATACAAAGAAAGAGGGAAATTTTATCCCTACCCTAAAAGAGCTCACATACTGGTGGGAGAGACAACATACAAGCAATTATGTACGCACAAGATGTATACTGTGTAAATAGGAGGTAATCTCAGAAGGAAGGCATTAGCATTGGAAGGAGGATTGGGAAAGACTTCCTGCAGAGGTTGGGATTGGAGCTGCATCTTGAAGGAAGCCAGGGAGCCTAGGAAGCGGAGTTGACAAGGAGAGCATTCCATGGAGGACAGACAGTATAAAAGGCATGGAGTCAGAACTGTTATGTGTAAGGAATGATAAGAAGACAAATTAATAATCCACATGAATGGAAGAAGTTTCTAAATCAGGAGTAATTTACACTGATGAAATCACAGGCCATACAAGCAGACAAAAAAAAAAACTAAAAACAAAAACAGATTCTTCTCCAAAAGAAATCTCTGGACCAGTGATGTGTGTGGATAAACCTATATACAGATATGTTGTATAAACATTATATTCATAACTTAAATAACTATAATAAAGATTTGTAGTAAATATAAATAATGTTGTTTATGTTATGTGTGAACAATATATTATGCATAATATACCTGTATATAGATATATGTAGACATAGTTATCTTTTTCCAAAAGATTGCTTTGGGGGAAGAATACTTTTTTTTCTGTTTTGTCTGTTTGTGGCCTATGATTTCATCACTGTAAGGTACTTCTGATTTAGAAACTCCTACTAAGTCTAAATATGTATACATGTATGTGTGTATATATGTGTGTATATACACATACTTATATAGGGTTCCAGCTGTGTCAAGATCTTTCTACTAACTAAAAAGAAGCCAACTGATTAAGTGACCGAATTTGGGGACTCGGTCAAATTCAAATGTCTCAGTGTTTAGTTCCCTGAAATGCCACGTTGAGTCCACCACACACCAAAAAATTGCAATTTATACAACCAGCCAGATCTAATCTGGACTCTCCCACTCATTCCAGCTATGTACGGTTATTGCACTTTTCCAACAGGCTTCTTCCTTAGTCACATTCTTCAGGAGAGTCATATAATCTGATGGCATAATGGTCCTTTTTCAAAAGAAGCATTTCATTTTAATAAAAATGGGTATCACCATATTTAATCAATCAGGCTGATTGACAACAGCAATAGTTGAGTCTCCCAGCACATGCTGCTACTACCTCATTCTTATTCCAGTTTCATTTCTCAATCAAATCCATGTGTAAAAAACATAATGTGCTGCCAACAAAATGTAATAAAACTTCCCCTGAAATGCACACCAGCAAGACAGAAACTGATAACTCAAAGTATGGGAAAAGTTAACTTCAGAAAAATCACTAATGGCACCCGAAGATTCAAGTTTTATGGAGGAGAGATATGCAATAGCGATTGCTAGCAGCCACAGGCCAAATTCATGGATCTGTTGTGGAAAAAAAAAAAAGAACTCCAAGGCATTGGCTCCCCAGAGCTGCTAGTGTCAGCCATTGGAGGTAGCTTGAGGCTCATCCTCAAAGCTGACTTAGTGATATTTGTTTATCATCACTTGCATCATTTGCCTAGCTGTGTGGCTCTTTATGGTGGTGGAGACCGGTTAAAGATGATGTATCACCAGATGTCACACACTGAACCAGAAGTTTTTAAAGTTAATGATTCCTAGAAGTAGAAAGGAACCCTAATTATAGCCGTATCAGAGAAAGGACTTATGCCACAGTCTAATTCCTAACTCCACTCAAGTTAGAACAACCTTACTTTGGAGGCCTTGTATAAGTCAGGACTTGAAGTGGGATGAGAAGAAGAGGGAAATTATCTCATTTTTGTTTGGGAAGGCCTGAGATCAGGATGGAGGAAAGAATACTAAGAATAGGAAGGACCTTGGGTCAGAGATATGCAAGCAGGGGTTCATGGATCAGTATGGTATTACAGGGGGTATATATCAGTATATAATTACAGGGGGTAAAGGGTCAGGAATCAGAAACAGCACTAGAGATCTAAGGTGAGGTGAGCACACAGAGCACATAGCCCTAACTACTGCTTTTATCATAACACTACTCAGCTCTAAAATCTTTTAAGACTTCTCAGTGCCTAGAAAATAAAGTCCAAATGCCTTTAGAGGATAATGTCCACACTCCACAAGCCTAGCATTTTAAGTTTGCCACAGTCAGAGTCTAAACTATTTAATCTACAATATTATTTTCCTCTCTATTCTCCAGGGCATACTCACTGATCTCACCCACCTCCGCCAAATCCACCTTGAATATCAACACCTTGATGCTTTTGTTAATGTAACTCCAATTGGAACCTGGAGTGTTTGCACAAGATTGTCCTCCTTGTTGGAGCTAATGATAGTTCAAAACTTTGTGCTTGGCCCAGAAGGGAAGAAATTGGTGCAAGAGCTTTGGAGAGAAGAGAACTTCATTGCTGCTTGAAGAGAGAATGAGCAGGTTGTAGAAGCCCTTCAATTCTGAGGGAGACAGATATTTTGTAGAAAGCTAGCTGCTTCAAAATATCTCTAATTAGAAGGAATGACTCAAACGTATGTGTAAGCCTTGACCCCTTCTCACCAATATTAGTTACAAAAAATACCATCACAATTAGTGAATAGTGAGGAAACCCATTTATTAAAGGAGATAGGAAACAAAAATCACAGATATTCTTTAAATGTAAATAAACACACACCAAGCCAAACAGAATTACAAACTTTGAAATATAAATATAATGAAAATCATCCACCGCAGACACCAAAACGCAAAATTGTTTCAACAGTTCAGCAAGAGGAAAGAATAAAATTTAACATCTTATTAAAAAAATCAGAGAAGTTATACAAATTAGGACACATTAAAAACCAAATAGACTGAGCTCTTTAGATGGGAGCAAGATATCAGTTCTGCCAGGAGAGAGGGGCTTTAATCTCCTCCAAAGGGAAATTCCCCAAAGTTTCTAAGAAGGTAAGTTAGAAATTGGGGATATGTGGAAGAACCAGCCTCTCTCTACGTTACTGCCTTCTAAAGTTTGTCTCTTTATCTCCATTAAGGCAGAACCAAAAGAGCCTGGAACTACACACATTCTTCTTAGAAGGAGGAATGAAATGGAAATTCTCTCCAAAGATCTCATAACAACTGTGTCTCATACATACATACATTATTCTCTTTACCAGTGAGAAGAATCTTATGGAAATGTTCCAGACTTGATCCTGGGTTCCATTCATACTAATCTCTTTCCTAGAATGTCCTTTCCATCTCTTTTCCACTTAGCTGAATCCTATCCATCCTTCAGTCGCACTCAAATCCATAATTCCCAATCCTCAGTAGGCTCACTCTTTCCTGATCTTGATATATCTGTGTTGTTCATCTTTAGCATTTATTTAGTGCCAGCCTTCTCTTGTTAGCTGTATTTTTATTTGCATATGCCTTGTGTCCCAATAAAAACTGTAAGATCCCTAAGGCAGAATATGAGTTGTCTTCTTCTTATCATTATTATTTTTATAAAGCTATAACTAGGTCAGGGCAACTGGAGTTTTGTCCCAAGATACTGAAACTTAGGTGGTCCTGAAGGAAATTGTGTTTCTTCCACAAGTGGAAACAACTGAGCTTAAGTACCTAGTCAGCAAGAATAATTAGATGAAATAGGAAGCTACCACGTGGCATGTACCATTGGGCCATATATGTCATATATAGGTCTAAAATACTTAATGATTACTGACTAATTGTTTACTATGTATTTACTACCAAATCTACGCAGGGTAGAAATAGCATGTAAAGTACTAAACAACTTGTGACAAGATACAAGACAAAATCTTTTTCCTCTTTTAAGGAATCTTCTCAAAACCCCCCTGATTACCCTCTACCTTACAACACCCCACCCCAAAAAAAAGGTGGGAACATATTTTTTAGAGTCCAGATCTCTAAATGTACCAAGTAGAATTGGGTTTGTGACCAAATCATGAGGGTAGGCTAGGTAGCACAGTGGATAGAGCACTGGGCCTGAGTCAAGAAGACCTGAGTTCAAATGTGGCCCCAAACACTTACTAGCCATGTGACCCTGGGCAAATCATTTAGCCTCTGTTTGCCTCAGTTTCCTCATCTGTAAAATAGGGATAGTAATAGCACCCAAGGTTGTTGTGAGGATCAAATGAGATAGTACCTGAAAATTGCTTAGCACAATGTCTGGCACGTGGTCAGCACACATATAAATGTCAACTGTTACTAGGAAATTAAATCACAGAATCATAGAACCGTCAATCTAGAGCTGGAAGGGACCTCAGAGGCCATCTAATCCAACGCCCTAATTCTATAGATGAAAAAAATGGGACAAGAGGTGATGTGATTTGCCCAATACTAGAGATCCAACCTCGGAGTCAGGAAACCCTGGGCTCGTGTCTTAACTGACAGAGAGTTGCCACATGATCCTGAGCAAGTCAATCACACTCTTAGTATTCTAGGCAACTCTCTAAGACTCTAAGATGCTGAAAAAGTGACCACCTGCACTTGCAAGGGAGCTTCCTCATCCACAAATTCTCTGTACTCATGAAATCACAGGTCCATGTCCCTATCACAATACCACTAAGTATTAGAGGTGGGATTAGAACCTAGGCCCTCTAACTACAAACTAAGTATGCTGATAATTAATATGTTTTTAAATTTCTAAACTAAGTGGCTTTAGATTAATAAAGGGCAATAAAAATATGTATATATTTGTACACACACATATATATGTACATATATATACATGTGCGTATATAGACATATATGTATATATGTGTGTTTAGATCTGGTAGGTAGAGTATCTGAAGAACTATGGACAGTGGTTTGCAATATTGTATAGAAAGCAGCAACAAAAGATATTACAAAGAAAAAGAAGAGCAAGAAAGTTGTCTGATTACGTTTTACAGATAGCTAAGGAAAGAAGGAAAGCAAAAGGGAAAGGAGAAAGGGAAAAATATACCCAACTGAGTGCAGAATTCCAGAGACTATCAAGGAGAGATAAGAAGGTTTTCTTAAATGAGCAATGCAAAGAAATACAAGAAAACAACAGAATGGGAAAGACAAGAGATCTCTTCCAGAAAATTAGACCTTTTAAGGGAAAGTTTCATGAAAAAAATGGGCATGAAAAAAGACAAAATGGTAAGAACTTAATAGAAGTAGAACTTAAGAAAAAAAAATCTTAACATCACCAATAACTACGATGATGTGGTTACTGGCCAACAGCCAGACATCCTGGAGAATGAAGTCAAGTGGGCCTTAAGAAGTACTGTTAATGGTAAGTCTAGTTAAAGTAATGAAATTCCAACTGAGCTTATTTTAAACATTTTAAAAGATGATGTTGTCAAAGTGCTACACTCAATACGCCAGCAAATTTGGAAAACTCACCAGTAGCCACTGTATTAGAAAAGATCAGTTTACATCCCAATCCTAAAGAAGGGTAATGCCAAAGAATGTTCAAATTACCAAACAATTGCACTCATTTCACACACCAGCAAGGTTATGCTTAGGACTCTGCAAACTAGGTTTTAGCAATATGTGAACTGAGGATTACCAGAAGAACGGACTGGTTTGTGAACAGGCAAAGGAACTAGAGACTAAATTGCCAACATTTGCTGGAATATGGAGAAAGCACGGGAGTTCCAAGAAAAAAAAACACATCAAAAAACCAAATATCTACTTCTGCTTCATTCACTCCACTGAAGTCTTTGTGTGGATTGCAACAAAATGTGGCAAGTCCTCAAAGTGATGGGAGTACCAGATAATCTTACTTGTCTCCTGATGAAGCTACAGTTAGAACCAAACATGGAACAATTAATTGACAAGATTGGAAAAGGAGTACAAGACTGTGTATTGTTACCTTATTTATTTAACTTCTATGCAGAGTACAATATGAGAAATGCCAGGTTGAATGAACCAAAAGCTGGAATTAAGGTTGCTGGGAGAAATATCAATAAACTGAGATATAGGAACAATATCACAGTGATGGAAGAAAGTGAAGAAGAATTAAGAAGTCCCTTGATGAGGGTGAAAGAGGAGAGTCTAAAAGCCAGCTTAAAGCTTAACATCAAAAAAACTAAGATCTTGGCAACTGGTCCCATTATTTCCTGGCAAATAGAAGCAGAAGAAATAGAAGCAGTGTCAGATTTTATATTCTTGGGCTTGAAGATCACGGCAGACAGCTAGTGCAGCCATGAAATTCTTAAAAGACAACATCTCCTTCAGACCCCCTCACCTTCAAATGAGATTTTTCCCCTCCAAGACTTACAAATTTCCAGAAACTTTACATTTCTAGTTAGAAAAAAAAAGTAAATTATGCCACACATTCTTTCTGTTTTCTTTTTTAGACAGTTTGGTATCATTTTATTAATTCTTTTCCTTTACATTGTTGGAGTTATTTGATATATTATTTCCTGAGCTCTGCTCATTTCATTCTTTGTCAGTTCAGACAGGTCTTTCCAAATTTCCTCATATTTATTATTTATGCTACAATAACATTCCATTACATTCACATACCCCAATTTGTTCAATTAACCATTGCCCAAACAATTATCACCAACTTTGTTACCATTTGTTTGCTACCACAAAAAAAGTGGTTAGGGCAGCTAGGTGACTAAGGATAGAGAACCAGGCCTGGAATCAAGAAGACTTATCTTCCTGGGTTCAAATCAAGCTTCAGATGCTTACTAGCTATATGACCCTGGACAAGGCACTTAACCCTTTTTGCTTCACTACGTTATCTTTGCCAAGAAAACCTCAGATGGGGTCAGGAAGAGTCGGACATGACTGAACAACAACAAAAAAATGCCGCCATGAATATTTTGGTATATATGAGAATTTTTTTTGTATCTTTGACTGCCTTGGGACATATGACCAGCAGTGGGATTTCTAGGTCAAAGGTTATAAACAGTTTAGTCACTTTTTCCAAAAAATTCCAAATTGTTTTCCAGACTGGGTGGGCCAATACACAGCTCCACTCAAAGTTTATTAGTATTCCTGTCTTCTCACTATCCTGCCAGCATTGATTATTTATGTCTTTTGTCATTTTTGCCAATTTGCTAGATGTGAAGTGAAACTTTTCCTGTGGTTGCTAAGAGTTTTGCAGTTCTTTTGAGAACTGTTTGTTCTTATCTTTTGATCACTTATCTTTGTCTTATATAAACCTTACTCTCTAAAACTGTCTGCAAAAGACTGCATTTTGAAGTGAAATAGAATTCCATGAACTAAGAAGCTAATTAACCCAGAATCGATGACCAGAGTCAGGGTCATGAGTCAGAAAAAGTTCTGGTAAACAATATAGGACAAATCTTAAGGAGAGGCTAAAACAAAAAGGCTTGCTAAACAAACAAAGAGGGTCCTCTTTGCTTCTCTTGGTTTTGGTGAAAGCCTGTGCCTGTTGGCTGGGTGGGGTTAGAAAGCAGGTCACTCAAAGCCAGTCAGTGCAAACTGCCCACACAGTGTCCAGGTCCTGTTAGCCAATCTCCAATTCTCTGAAAGCATCTGGTTATCTTTGAACAGAGTCCTTAAAGGGACTGTATTTAAAATACTATCACAGAAAATTAGCATGGTGTAGTGGACAATTGCTTGAGACAAGAAATTAAGAGGCCTAACTATTAGTCCTGGCTTTGCCACCAACTTCCTACATTATTTGTATCAGGTTTCTCCCTTTTTTCTCATCAGGAAACTGAGAACAATAATAAAGGAAAGCCTTCCTGACCTCCCAGGGCTATCTTAAGAACACAATGATAGGGGCGGCCAGGTAGCACAGCGAGTAAGAACACTGGCTCCAGTGTCAGGATGACCTGGATCAAATCTGGGTTCAGATACTCAGCACCACACCCAGAAATAACTGGCCGTGTAACCTTGAGCAAGTTACTTAACCCTGATTGCTTTAAAAAAAAAAAAGAACACAATGATATAATATATAGTATACCAAATGCTGACATTATATTGATAATTCAATATTGCCCTTCTTTTTCCAACAATCAGTTAATCAACACACATTAGAATTTGGTAAGCATTTTCTGTAATACTCTTTGAATTGTTTATTTAGATATATAGTTGTGTATTTCATTCATATGTAGCAAATGCTTTCTAAGCTCCACATCTAGGTTAGGTGGACTCAGGGTTATAGAGAGAATAGACTCAGGGAGGGAGGCCCAGAGAAGGAGGCCTTGGTAGCAGTGAGAATAAGTATGCCGAAAGATTATTCCCCAAGAGCTTTCGGGGTGTTAAACATTGTGATAGGTGTTAGGGATATAAAGACAAAAGTGAAATAATTCCTGCCTTGAAAGAGCTATTGGTCAGAATACTTTTGGAATGCCTTACTTGGAATAGCCTCTAAAGCCAACTTATGAGACTCATAAAGAAAACCAATCCCATTATTTTGTAGACATATTTTCTGTCCCTGATCCCCCATAAAAAAAGAGAAAATTCACCTTTACCAAGTTTAAGTCACCTACTGTATTCACTAGATTTGACTCTGAATTAATTTTGACTGATTCCTAAGATCAAATCCATTCTCAAGGAACCAAAATTTCTATCCCGAAGGGAACTCAAAAGAATGTGCACAGACCCTGAGGCCAAGTCCAAAGAAAATTTCTCAAAATGTTTTAAGCAATGGAAATGCAGTTAAAATAATTTTATCTCCTCCAGAGGTGGTTACTTTGGGGGGTAAAAACATTCATTTGAATATAAAAATTATGTTATGTTGTTAAAATAACCACATCATTAACTTAGGATTCTACCTTATAGGTAAAAGTACCTTAGGAAAAATAAGAAGACTGGGCATGGTAGCACTCACCTGAAATCCCTGCTCCTTGGGGGAAGCTGAGACTGATGAATTGCTTGAGTTTGGAGTTTCTGAGCTGTGTAGGACTAAGGGAAAATGACTGTCTGGGAATGCCAGAGTGGGGGCGATGAGAGGGAGAGGAGGGAGAGGAGAAAGAAAAAAAAAAGAAAAGAAAATGCAAGGGGCTATATATCCATAAGGTATCATTATCATTATTCATCCCACTCCCTCATTTCTACAACTGAAATGATATACAAATCATCTGTGAAACCAGTGCCTACAAACCTAGATCAGGGAGACTGACCCAACCCCAATACCTTTCCTAGTGGTCATTTCTTTCTAGTATATTCTGCAATCATAATAATAACTTACTGGAACTCCCAAAGCTCTTGGGGAATAATCCTTCCACATACTCATTCTCACTGCTATCAAGCCTCCCTCTCTGGGTAATCACTTCTTCCCTGAGTCCATTCTTTCCATAACCCTGAGTCCACCCAAACCAGATGTGGGACTTAGAAAGTATTTGCTACCTATGAAGGAAATACACATCTATATATCTAAATAAACAATTCACAGAGTATTACAGAAAATGCTTACCAAATTCTAAGGAATATTACTTGAGCATTCTTCCTCGTATGATCCATTACAAATACTACTTACTCTGAATGAGTCAGGCACTATCTTCGGGTAGACTTTCCTGCAACCCTCACAAGCAGGCATGACCTGCTTATTTGACTGAGGCCTGATTATTCTCCAGGAACACTTGTTCCCCCTGTCCATGGAATAACTTCTGGCTTCCATGTAACAACAATACTTAAGTATAATTTTTCCAAATCTTCCAAAGTGAAAAATATATCATCACACATATTACCTTCACCCCTAAGAGTAAAAGTATAGGCTCATAGGATTTCTGCTCAAAAGAACCTTAAAGACCAATAATCCAACCCCCTCCTTGACAGAGGAAGACTTACCAATTATACACAATGCCTGTATCACATTGCTTTTTCCCCCTTATCCACCTATTCCTGTCCAAGGTACCTGGGAAGGGTCATTCCTTTACTATTGAGATAGTCTCCTAATTGGTCTCCCTGACTCCAGCCTCTTCATCTTACACAAAGCTCCCAAATGATTTTCGTAAAGGGAAGATCTTGACTCTCTTACTTAATAAACTTCAATGGCTCCAAACTATGGGTAGGAACAAATAAAAACACTTCTAATTGGCTTTAAGTTTCTTTGTAACCTGGCCACAGCCTACCTTTCTAACCTTATACACTTCCTTTCATACTTTAGGGTCTAACCAAACTAACCTTCATAATGTTCCTCATGCCTGACACTCCTGTCTCCTGTCTCTGTCACCTTGGCATTGGCAGTCCCTCAAACCTGCACTCCTTCCTCACCTTGCCCCTAAAATCCCTGAGTTCCTTCAGGACTGCTCATGCCCCACCTTCTGCATGAAGCCTTTCCTGATTCCTCCCAGCAGCCAGTGCACTCCTACCCCAACCCATAAAAATCACTTCACATTTGTTTTCCATATAGTTTGTATTTTTTATTTGTGTGCATGTTGTCTCCCCTAATAGAAGTACCTTGATGGCAAGGACTATTTCACTTTTGTCTGTGTACCTCCAGGCCTACTACATACTGAGCAACTCATAAATGGTTACTGATTGATTACTTCCTTTTTATCCTTACTTAATACAGTGGTCTATATATTATCCATTGCATGATATCAGAAGAAGAAAAAGTTACTTAAACCATCAGATAATTTGTCTACTGAGCAACAAGCTATCATTCTGACTTTTATTTATTGAATCAACTGAGGGTTTGTTTTGTTTTTTGTTGACATGACCAAATTGACCAGTTTGGAGGACATCATAGAATGATAGCCATGAATAGCTCTTGATTTTACCAAAATCACAGTCTGATCTCTAGACGGGATGCAAGGGTTTTAGGGAACATCATTGTATCAATGGGATGTACTTTCTGATAGAAAGCAAGAAACATAGTTGGCAAGGAATACACTGGTCACGCTGCCATGTGAATTTATGGGCTGGTTACTAGAAAAGGGAAAAATAGACATTTATAATATCCTGGAAACATTTTCCAAGGTTTCAAGTGGAGGTTTGGGTTTGGACTTTTATAAAGAAAGGAGACTTTGCCAAGGGAAGGTCCCTTCTCTCCCAGGGCCCCTCACTCAGATCCTCAAGGTAGGAATGGGGCAGCAGTGGAGGCAGAAATCCAGCAAACAGAATGATTTCCTTGTGCGAGTTTCATGTTGAAAGGCAATTTCCAGGCCCCAGTTATCAAGTGAGAAAATTAAGATGTTTATGGCAATGGGATATTCGGGGAAGGCACCTAATTGAAACAGTTTGGCAGGTAGCATAGCAGCCCCACTGGGATTGATGTGGGTTTAAAGAACCCTTACTCTGCTAGTGCAGACTTTCCAGGCAATCTGGCCCACACATTGTGGACAGATGGAAGTGATGGTGACTAGATCAGTATGCCTTCTCAATAATACTGTACCTGCCCCAGTTTGGCTTTAGGAATAGATAGAATAGTCAAGTGCCTTTATGATGTGATTTAAAGGACATGAAAGAGCTCCCCCACCCCCACCCTAAAATATCTTCTATATACTCCGTTGCCTGAAGTTTCACCATTAGAGAGTCATTCAGTTGACTAAAGTCAATTCACTTATGATAAAAGTTAAATGTCCCTAGAAGGCAAGGTATCTTCACCTTGAGAAGTTTTTAGTCATTTGCTAACTTCGCATGAAAGAGTTTATTAAATCCTTTCCACAGGCCATCTGAAAACTAAATCACTTCCAAAGCCCCCAAACCTCGAAATTAAAGCTCCCTCTGATGCACTAACATCATGGAATTTGACCCTTCCCACACTGCATGGAATCTAATAGAAGAAATAGTCTCAAGGTAGGAGTCAAGAGATCTAGTTGTGGTCTATACTTTTGTAATGGCAAAAAATAAAGTGGGATTTTTTTTTTGCTGGATTGAATTCTAGTCAATTGGAGACTTGTATGTGCATTGAGTTTTAGCCAATCAGATATGGGTAGTGAGTTTTAGTCAATCAGGTGCCAACCAGAGTTGTATATAAAGAGAGCCAGTGGCGTGAGAGAGCAAACACAGAGAGTTAAGAGAGCTGTCAGCATGGAGAAGAAGAAAATGAAAAGAGACCTCTATGAGTGGAGAGACCTCTGAGAGTGAAGAGAAAATCTTTGAAGACAGAGACTTGTTGAAGGAGTTTCTGGGTTGTAAAAGCAAATAGAGCTGTAGGGCAGAAACCTACCCATGGGTTTTGCTTAAGCCCCTTTTAAGAGCTGTTAAAGTGAACTGAACTGTTATTACAGAGCCTCTGAACTTTGTGTCAGCATTGTTGTTGCCCTGTTAAGCTTTATTTTCCCAGAGGCAGAAGCTGCAGGCAGGAGCCCCTGGAGCCTGCTGTCGGCAGGGAGAGCTTGGAGTGGAACAGCCCCTGTTAGCTGAGACATGGAACAGGAGCAGAGAGCTGCCTATATGTGAATCCAGGAGAGAGTTGGAGATCAGACCACAGAGGAAGAGCCATGGGACTTGGAAGTCAACCTCAAGTTAAGATGAAAGATGACTTTACTTGAACAGTTGGTATTGATTAAGGAGATGTTCTTACAGTGACCTAAGGGTGGATGGTGTGATATTTTCTGCTACCTCTTAAGGATGTGTCTTGCTAGGGAAGACCCTAGCCTGGAACCCCCTGATTTTGGGGATGCAAGAATATATGCTTTGTAATGTGTTGTACTTGGGAAGACTCTAGCCTGGGACCCCCTTATTGTGTAAACAAGTATTTTGGGGAATGCTAATGAATGCAATGATATATGCTATGTGCCATGTGACATACTGAGTAATATGAGATAGATAGATAGATAGATAGATAGATAGATAGATAGATAGATAGA